>NC_064925.1:151515342-151818372 GCF_023897955.1 Schistocerca gregaria
ATGTTTTCAATGTTTGCAACGTAACAGAGACGCTAAAAAGTCTCACGCTAAAACCTGCAGCTGGTGTGGTCCTTTTAGCGTTATCGTAAGATCTATAGTGTTCTTCTGGAGGGCTCTAGCTTTTAACATGTGTTGTTTCTAATAGGACCTCTTACTTTAATCTTACGTGTTTTCAGAAATGGCAAGTCCTCATTGGCATTACACTGCATGAATAAATTTTCTGAGTTCGCAGTCAGTTCACTTCCGCTATCAATTACAATATTGACTGGGATATGCCTTACCATGGCCTTCACAATTGGTTGAATTTGAAAGGGTTGGTTCTGTTCTTCTTCTTCTTCTTCTTGCATCAACGAATCCTCCACTGAATCATATTTGAGTCTTTTTAGGAATTTTCCTTGTGAATTCGAACTTTCTGTAGGATAAGCTTCGACTGCTACTTCTCTCTCTTTTATTTCCTCTTCTCTATTTCTTCCTTCATTTACGCTTTCTTATGCATCCTCTACTTTTTCCTCATCCTCGTCTATCTTCTCCTTCTTCGTCGCTACTTCCACATAATCGCATCTAAATGCTCTAATTATCGCTTCATAACTTCCTTCATTATATACGTTGGGTTGTGTGCCCACTCGTAACTTATTTTCAACTTCTGTCGACGGCGCATTATCCTCATTGAATTCGCTTTCCCTGGTTTCCATCTCAAATAGCTCTGCAATACTCATTACTTCGTCCTTTCCTCCTACATTCGTTGTGCATGCCTCTGGTAATTCATCTTCCTCGTCAGTGTTCTCCCAACTAATTTCTTCCCAACACGATATTCTTATTTTATTGTCTTCGTTTTCATCTGGTTCCTGCAAATTTGTTTCTTCCTTCTTCTCTTTTCGTGATAAGATTTTGATTTCTCTGTTCAAGGTGCTGCAATTGTCCTGGGTCGGTGCGTCATTCTCTTTGGCATGGGCGCCTAGCTGTCAACTCTAACTTTTATTGGGGTTTAGTGGTCTTACCTCCACATCATCTATCTGTATTCGCTTTTCATGTTCAGCTTGTTGATAGTGGTTTCTTTGTTGATAATTTGTCGGTCTGTTGGTTCTCCAGTACCCGATCCGGTTGTCGTTATTCCCTCTGTAATAGTTGTTGCCGTTCCTGGGTGAATTATAGTTATTGCCATATTCTCTTCTAAATCTATAACCGGTTCTTTGTTGAAATCTATTGTCGTTTCTTGGTGCGAAGTTATCACGTGGTTCGTAATTATTGTTTCTTCGTACTGTGTCTTGTGGATTCCACTGCTTTTTGCTTTCATTTTCACGTGCGCTTCGTCTTTTTCTTGAATACCTTTAAATGCTTCGACGTTATTGCCTCCGCGACCTACTAATGATGGCTGGTATTTCAATGGTAGCTTCATCGCGCATAATTTAATCAACTCTCCGTCACTGTATGGTACATCTAAGCATTGATTTTTGTTTGCCATTACTTCGAAAAATTTCACGGGACTCTTCTCTCCTGAATTTTCAAAATATGGTTTCTGTAATAATTCGTACTTCACTCTGTTCTGTGCTTCGCTGGACCAATATCGTGAGAGAAACATCTCTCTGAAATCTTTGTACGATCAGCATGCCGCTGCAACATTCTGCATGGTTTCTACGACTGTTCCTGACACGTGTGCACATATAAAGTCTAATTTGTGTGCTAGCGTCTAGTGTCCTGGTAATCCTACTCGGAATTGATCAATAAAAGTTCGTGGATGTAATGAGTTTCCTTCTCGAAAGAGTTGAAATTTTCTGACTGTGAGGAAATGATCGTTATCGTACTTCGTCATAGTTCCATATGAAATTCGCCATTCTTCGCCACTTTTGTTTCTAATCATTTCTCCCGTCGTTCTTTCCGGTTGTGTTAGATCTATTGGATATTGTCCACTGTAACTTTCGCCTACCCTTGCGTAGTATCGTTGGAGTGGTACGCAATAATTTTCTTCCATCGGTTGTGAATGTGTAGCTGAATGCATTGCACTGTACTCTTCGCGACCTGGCTTTCCATTGTCACGTCTGTTACTTTCCGCCTGTGATTGGAATCGCAAAAGTGTAATATCTTCGTTGATTGTTTGTTTTTCCGGTGCTGTTGCAGATACGGATATGGCCGCAGACTCTGTGCTTGTTCGATCCTGTTCACTACGCTCTTCAATGGTTTGCTACAATTGTTAGCAATTTCTGAAATTGTCGCTTCGTTTGCGCTGCTATTTTGACTATGCGGTTATCATATCTTTTCAGCGCTGCTGTTGTGATATTTTTGTGTAACCCATTGTTTTCAACAATTTCACGTGCTGTACCTGCTGCTTGTCTAGTAATTACATTTATCTGTTTCTTTAATTTCTCGACTACTCCCTGCGTGTTGTTACGTAATATTTTGATCTCGTCCTGAATGTCATTACGCAATGTTTGTACGTCCACTCGTACCTTGTCAATGTCTGTTCTCAATTGATTGTGACCTGTTATTAAGTTTCCTATCACTTCTCGAGATTCTTTTGCCTCGTCTTCAATATGACTTAGGTGTAACCGAATTTTTTTGTTTTGTTCTTTAATCTCACGCATTTGTCTCGTGGTTTCCGCATTCTGAATTTTAATTTGGTTGGCTATGTCTTTATTTTGCATTGTCATGGTTTCCGTAATTAATTGTAATAATTCTGCCAGATTGGTGGGTCCTATTGCGTTTTTTTCCGACGTCCTACGCTCTGTGTTTTCGCCCAAGTGTTGGTTCGCAACCGATTGCATTGAACTGTGCTGTGACACGTTTCTGCTCGCATTTCTTGTACTCTGTGGTGAGGGAGTTCTGATTAATTGTACTATGAATTCAACATATTCAAGACGCAAGTTAGAATCCTCATCGACTGTATCACTACTTTCTTGCTCCTCTGTCGTATGCTGACCTAGATTTTCCGTGCCTTGGCGTACATTATCCTCGTTATGGTTCGTTATCTGTCCTACTTCTCGCGATACTGCATCGTCTGTTGCACTGTCCTCTATTCTCTGTCGATTTTCATGCTGGGTCTCTACCTCAATTCAGTCGAGGTCTCGATTTGCCATTGCTAATCTTTCCGAATCCCTTATTTTCTGTTTTAAAAGCAATTCACGCGCCCTACGTCGCGTCAAAATGCGCTCATACGATCTCACGCGTTTCATCAATTTTTTGTTCACAAGACTTGACACTACCAAGACTGACAATCCATTCACTTACTTGTTGGGACAGAACCAACTTGTCAAAGATGTATCCGCCACCTGGGCGCTTGCATTGGAGAGAAAACTTAATTCTAACAATTTTCAAAATTCATAACTTAATTATGCTATTGTCTCTGCTAAAATGTGTTTCTTGAATACTTTTACTATCTATCGCTGCAGCTACTTTTTTCGACTATGTATAACTTTAAGGAAAAAAATTTTTTACTACGAAATTTTTCAGCACGTATTTTTTTTTTTTTTTTTTGACCTAGTTAGGCATGTGGTCGACCTTCAATCATGGTATTTTACCATCTTGGCAGGATCGCCATTTTCTAAACATTCATGGTGGTGTCTGTTTGTTCTATATCGTGTCTCCCTACCACTTTCGCGCAACGACGCTCTGAGCGTGTTTTTTAGGGAATTAACTAGTTTGAACCTGGGACCTGTTGCTGGTAAGGAGATGCCAGACCACACATGACATGTAGAATTCACAAGAGTTCAGTGAGACTTACGATGATATAACCAAATACATAATGATCTCAGCGTCAGCTCCACTGCACTCCCTGTAAAAGAATCTTAATACTAACTAAATTTAGTGGAAAGGGCTCAAGGCTTTCCTATTTTTAGTTAGCTGGTAAAATAACCTCGAAAAAGCAGTTAAGTTTACCATTGGAAATTTTATTCTACTCTCAAAACATCGTTTATAAATAGCACTATTGATAAAAGGAAATGTTTTAATACAGGATGGTAAAAACCAACTGCGTTCAACAAAAATGTGAACGAATATTCCCTGAATGGGTTTCCAAGTTCTACAATGGATCGAAGGATGACCTATGCCATATCACATCTATAATCTAGGTTTAAATTAAATTTCACAAAAAAGAAAACTATCAAAATAGTCTACAGTGACCCTCAATTATCTTCAATTGCTTATCTAACTTGTCGTAAATTACAGTGGCTGATGTGGCTTCTAAATAATTATATAACAGAAAAATCATCGCGTTTCAGATCTTTACTTCAAGTGGCAAATGTGAACACCATGAGCTTTAATTGACGATCGACACTAGTATTACGCAAAAAGGGGGTGTAACAGATGAGACTTCTGCAGTTCTGAGTGAAGCCTTATGCGCTCAAGAATGCGGCATCGCGTGCGTTCATTACTCTGTCGGTGTTTAAGCAGCGTCAGGGCGGCAGCGGCCGGCGCAGCAGCCATCCAGCTCGCCGTCTCGGAACCAATTCTCTCCTCTAACTTCTACAATTCAGCGAAATTGGTTAAAAAAAACTATCTGGCTGTGCTTTAATCTGACCAATCAGGGTCTCAATGTTAACCTTAAGCTCCGCCTGCAGAAATTCTGTCTATCCAATGAGAAACGTTATACTTTTCGTGGTGGGGCAATGTTTTTAAAGTTTGCAACGTAACAGAGACGCTAAAAAGTCTTACGCTAAAACCTGCAGCTGGTGTGGTCCTTTTAGCGTTATCGTAAGATCTATACTGTTCTTCTGGAGGGCTCTATCTCTTAACATGTGCTGGGGGTGATTCTTGACGTAACAGGGATGCGAAAACGTCTCACGCTAAAACGTGCGGGTGGTAGTCTACAGGTAGGCTGCCGACGTGGGTGTCCGTCCCTCATCGTAGGGCCTTCTAGCTTAACACGGTTCTGCTCTCGGCTTCTGTCCTCGTTTCTCCCCTCGGAACTGCGTTAGCCTCACGGTGGGAAGGTACGACATGCATTTAGGCATTCTTGTGTTAGTCTGTGGTATTCGAATTTGTTCACTCGTTACTCGTATTACTTTGGTTAATTTAATGTGTGTGTCTCTCCTGCCAACCACAAAAGAATCTTTTAAAAATAAGAAGTTACAAAGAATCTTGAAGGAGGTGGAAGCAAACCTGCTACCTTTCAACTCATGATGCTATCAATCGCGCTACAGCTACGTCACAATATGGGACCTCCGTGTACGACAGATACTAACGACTGAATTTTCAAATGCTGTTGTTTTATATTTAATGTGAAATTGTACCAAGAAGAAACGTTTTTGTTACATTATTTTTGTGTCGCAGCATTGAAGCGGTATACCCTCGTAGCACACAAGCTATAAGACTGAAAACATTAATCACAAGGAACGTCTACCTACTGAGAAGTCGTATCTTGCCATTTTATGATAACATTGTTGCTGATGCTCTGAAACAGTTTATATTCATACCACGTTACTCTGTGAGAAATAAAACCCATCAAATAACACCTTACAATATGAAGGCTGCTATGTCCTGCTTGTGACGTACAACGGAGTGAAATCTCATTGGCTACGTCCCTCTCCAGAGGAAAAAGTCTTACATGCCAAATTCTTTACTTTAAGCTCCGCATTGTTGTGGAATTTGACGCTGTGGCTTCACCAGATTCTCGTCCACCTGTGTTTTCACAAACCGTGTAAGAAGTAGGACTTAAAGGTGATACCAACAAGCGAGAGCAAGTGGGACCAAAGCGTGACATCTTGTTTGATACGGGAATGAAGGCTAAAATGCTTTGCGAACATACAGAAAATGGCGACGTGTCTCTCAAGCAAACAGTATACTACATCATACTACATTGTATTCAAACAGCGTTTGACGTCCTGCAGGTGTGACAGTGAAAACGCTAGAATTCCGAAACTCGGTACTTAGGTCTTAATAGGTCTGTGTATCCTATGCGAAAGAGCTGATTAATCTAAAACCTCTGGAGGGAACGACGAAGTTGTTTTTGTAAATCGCTGTTAGGTACGTTCAGCTATCCCGCGAAGGAACAAAAATACTTCTGAAAGTTGTCTGTTCCTTAACCACTGTCAATTTTTGATTACATTTTGCTTTACTTCGTGCATTTCGATTGTTACCAGTTTCGGTTAATCGACGTAAGCACTGCGAGCAACACACTTGCATGTTCGCTATATCTATTTCACATGTTTCGGGTCTGTTTGTTTTTCGAGTTTTGGGGGTTTGAAACCAAGAAGCTGTTTTAAGGAGTATTCGTCACTCTATATTCTTATCCGAGTGTTGTTGGCTACTAGTTCGTGGAGCTGTGTTTAGGAGGAAATCTGCCTTTGTCTGGTGGTGCTTTGTACTACTGTTGAGGCTACAATCACGTGTGACTATTTCGGTTACTTGCCGTTCTTGAGTTTCATAAAAAAAAAGGTTAGGTTATTTGGCGTTTCTTGGTCGCGATTTGTCCGCTAGTGTTCTTTCACGTAGTGAAACGGTCTTATTTTAATGGAAGCTTATTTTAGCGTGTTCCTTAGTCTTTCCAGTTCGTCGTGCGGGGTATATTCAATGTCGTCAATTTCTGCTTTGCTCAAAATCGTGAACTGGTTACGTATGTTCTGATTACTTATCGTGAGCTTGAGCCTTGCACCAGTTACTCTGGGTAGCCACGTAGCCTTGTAAACCATTTATCCATGTTTAGTAGCAATATGTACGTTTATCAATCTACTTCTTACGGAATTATTTCGGTCCAAACCCAGTCATTCGTCGATGTAAATGCATAATATTGAGCCACGATGCACGATTGCCATCTTCTTAAACTTCGTAGAATCGCTCCATAGTCAGTTAATCTTCTGGCATGTCGGAAACCAAATACTGAGTTATGATTACACGAGGCATTAGTAATAATAAGCTTTTCTTTGTGTGCAATAAAAATTTCCAGGTTCAGGCAAGATAGGACATCGTACGCTGTTTCGACTATTTCAGTTCGTTAATCGCAGGCGTTGGTTTATCACATTGCTGTGATATTAAATAAACATGTTGATTAGGATTTTTATGTTCGTTCAGATTCTTTGCATTCAAGGACTCATCTTAGAATTTTACTTCCCCTGTTTTTGAAATATGGGCTGGAAGAACTGTTCCGTACCTGAACAAAGCTGACGTTACTCTTCGGGCTTTCCCGGCGAGATCTTGACATGTGAAATAACCGTGTCTACTGCCGGATGTTTGTATTGCTCTGGCCAGAGGACACAAACATTCGGCAGTAGGCTGATTATTCCACATGTCAAAGCTGAAGTTATTTCTTTATTTTTTTTAAAAAAAAGGCAGTAGGAAGGACACATTCCATAAGTTTACCAAATGTAGGATATAAAATTGACTGGAAAACTCTTAATCAAAGATTAAAAACTATCGCTGATGCTGTAATCCGTAAGGACAGTCAGGCTTTAGAAACGGATGTCGACGTAGCGATAATATATTTAGATTTGGACGTGTTATTGACAAATGTGAGCAGTTTGGCTTAGAAATACATTTATCATATATTGATTACGTGAAAGCATCTGATAAGGTAAAAGACCTATTTTTGTGGCAGATTTTGGAAATAAATTTTTTCCCAAACACATTGTTAAAACAATAAAGAGTGTTCACGTAAACATAATAATAGTTATAAGTTCAGGTTCGGAAATCTCTGATGATATTTTAAGTAAGGGTGTAGACTGTCACCCACATATTTAATTTATGTATTGACGACCTAGTTATGAAGTAGTTAGATGAAATGGGATGTAGCATATCTTTAAATATTCTTTTATATGCTGATGAACAGATAATTTTGCAAAGAGCAGTCTGTAAATTTTGCCAAAAGGCAATATAATACAACTTAAATACATAGTTGTTTTCAAAGGAATGAATCCAGCCAGATAGAAAGTAATGAAAAATGATAAAATCTGAGAAAAGGTATCCCACTTCAGTTATATAGGATATGATATCGGTCTTCAGTATGACAAAAACATTGAAAAGGAGTGAAAAATATCAAGCTATCTGTAGAGAAAATGGAAGAACTTTCGAAAGAGAAACAAGAAATGAATCTTAATGAAATTCTATAAAGTTATGGCTTTACCTACTCTTATATATGGTTTATAATCATGGATTGTAACAGAAAAAGAAAAATCACGTATATTGGCAGCATAAATGAGGTTCATGAGATATGTAAGGTGCTGCAATGTAATCGACAAGTAAATAAGGAATTAAACAATAAGATCATATTTTACAGGTAATGAAAGATAGAACAGAACTGAATGCAGTGGAAGGTTCATGTTGACAGAATCATGGAAAATAATTGCTGAAAAAGTTTATTATTGGCCGAATATATAGAGCGGCATTATCCTGATGTCCTAAGAGATTGAATGACCAGAGAGATAAGAACAGGTGACCGTAACGCCTAATTATAGATGATGACGATGGTGATAATTCTAAGTAAGTGCTTACAGAACTGAGGAGACATCCTCACTGCACAGCCGGACACTATAAGAAGAAAGATAACCATTGCTCAATTCGCTTCACACTCACTGCGTCATATTCAACAATTACCTAGTTGCGCAAGTTTATGAAAGTTTGTGTGTGTGTGTGTGTGTGTGTGTGTGTGTGTGTGTGTGTGTGTGTGTGTGTGTGTGTCTATTACTACTAAACTTCACGAGTCGGATAGCAATTTTCATCTTACCTTCTTGGCATAGGAATTATCCTCCTTTCATAGTTTGGAGGGTTTCATGGTGTAACCAGCATTTTATCACACCAGACGTCTGTCTTCACTTCATTCAACGAATGTCTTGCATAAGGACTATAAAAAATAAGAGGTCTTCTACGAGCCTTTTCTCGTTTCATTCACTGATCTCCAAGTTTAAGACAAGTACTCTCTGTCGCGGGGACGTCAAGTGAAGAATAAAATGTCAAATTGGAGGATAAAAGTCAAAATGTAATCTATTTAAATGTTCTGCCTATACTGTCGAATGTCGCCGCTGCGTTTGAATATCTTGTGTGCACACCAATTAAGCAAAGTAGTATGAATGTGATTACAGCAAATTTTCATGTAATATCTGTTGACCTTAACATTTTGATGCAAGAAAGAAGAAAATGGGATATTTCGAGGTTTATTCATGAATAACTGCTGGTGCTGAAGTTAACAATCTAATACAGTGTTAGAACAGAAAATGGGAAAGATTTGCTGTTAGATTGACACTTGAATTGGTTTAATTGTTTGTAATTCGACTGAAGTGTTACACTACACCTCACCATTGTGCCATAAAGGAAACTGAAACTCTTTCCTTGTTTAAATCCAATATTCGATTTGTTCCCAAACCGTCTGTTATAACCAGATATAAAATAAACTCGGACGGGACAAGATATTAGGCAGTAGGAAATTTATATGTCTTACAAATGAGGTTGATGTAATGTACAGATTTTATACATAACAAAGAGAGAGACATTTTAATTCAAAACTCGCCATAAATCTGATACCATAGTTGCAACTGTACGGTTTTCGCATGTGTACAAGAAAAAAGCCACTAGTCACAATTAATTTGACAGACGCTAATGGTGAAACTATATTCGTTCGATAACAGAAGCGCTGGAATAAACTGCAATAATCTTACACATCCTACTATATACACTCCTGGAAATGGAAAAAAGAACACATTGACACCGGTGTGTCAGACCCACCATACTTGCTCCGGACACTGCGAGAGGGCTGTACAAGCAATGATCACTAGCACAGCACAGCGGACACACCAGGAACCGCTGTGTTGACCGTCGAATGGCGCTAGCTGCGCAGCATTTGTGCACCGCCGCCGTCAGTGTCAGCCAGTTTGCCGTGGCATACGGAGCTCCATCGCAGTCTTTAACACTGGTAGCATGCCGCGACAGCGTGGACGTGAACCGTATGTGCAGTTGACGGACTTTGAGCGAGGGCATATAGTGGGCATGCTGGAGGCCGGGTGGACGTACCGCCGAATTGCTCAACACGTGGGGCGTGAGGTCTCCACAGTACATCGATGTTGTCGCCAGTGGTCGGCGGAAGGTGCACGTGCCCGTCGACCTGGGACCGGACCGCAGCGACGCACGGATGCACGCCAAGACCGTAGGATCCTACGCAGTGCCGTAGGGGACCGCACCGCCACTTCCCTGCAAATTAGGGACACTGTTGCTCCTGGGGTATCGGCGAGGACCATTCGCAACCGTCTCCATGAAGCTGGGCTACGGTCCCGCACACCGTTAGGCCGTCTTCCGCTCACTCTCCAACATCGTGCAGCCCGCCTCCAGTGGTGTCGCGACAGGCGTAAATGGAGGGACGAATGGAGACGTGTCGTCTTCAGCGATGAGAGTCGCTTCTGCCTTGGTGCCAATGATGGTCGTATTCGTGTTTGGCGCCGTGCAGGTGAGCGCCACATTCAGGACTGCATACGACCGAGGCACACAGGGCCAACACCCGGCATCATGGTGTGGGGAGCGATCTCCTACACTGGCCGTACACCTCTGGTGATCGTCGAGGGGACACTGAATAGTGCACGGTACATCCAAACCGTCATCGAACCCATCGTTCTACCATTCCTAGACCGGCAAGGGAACTTGCTGTTCCAACAGGACAATGCACGTCCGCATGTATCCCGTGCCACCCAACGTGCTCTAGAAGGAGTAAGTCAACTACCCTGGGCAGCAAGATCTCCGGATCTGTCCCCCATTGAGCATGTTTGGGACTGGATGAAGCGTCGTCTCATTCGGTCTGCACGTCCATCACGAACGCTGGTCCAACTGAGGCGCCAGGTGGAAATGGCATGGCAAGCCGTTCCACAGGACTACATCCAGCATCTCTACGATCGTCTCCATGGGAGAATAGCAGCCTGCATTGCTGCGAAAGGTGGATATACACTATACTACTGCCGACATTGTGCATGCTCTGTTGCCTGTGTCTATGTGCTTGTGGTTCTGTCAGTGTGATCATGTGATGTATCTGACCCCAGGAATGTGTCAATAAAGTTTCCCCTTCCTGGAACAATGAATTCGCGGTGTTCTTATTTCAATTTCCAGGAGTGTATATATCGAAAGTTGAAGGATCACGAAGTGATGTCCTTTCAACGAGGAGGATATCAAAGATTGAAATCATTGGCAAAGGGATCAAGAATGAGGAACCTATTGTAACGTGTTGGAACTGTTCCTGGATTGACCACAATCTCTTAAAGAACTATGAAAAAACAAAATATGGATGTCCAGGTGGGATTTCAGCCTTAAGCCAAAGATGACGAGTTGGCTACATTCATTCACAGAAGCTATGACACACACCTCACGAGTAAACGTAAACGGATAAATGGATGCTTGTTCTTTGAACACTGCGCCATCACGCTGGGCGAGAATTATCTGAATTTGCATACTATGCTGGAATAAAGATGAGGGACTGGTAGAGTGCCCTAGTATTATCTCCCCGGCTACGTATTTGCAAGTGAATTTGAGCTTCGTGTAAACTATTCAGATCGCAAGCAACTGAATCACACTTCATCGTTGTGGAGTATCGGCGTTTGGTATGTTCCCATTAGTCTTCTCTTTCGTCAAGTTTTTTTCAGTAACGCCTTGTTACCTGCGAGAACTTATCGGATACTGTGTTTATTCAACGAAAAAATAACGCCTGTAGAACAAACATTTTTTTCCGAAAGTTGTTGTGTTTAAGTATTCCATAAATTCTCCCATTGTTTTGGCAACAAGTAGAGTAGCAGACATCACAACTCAAAATTCTCTTGTCGCCCTCTGCCAGCGTTATTCGACAGTCACATATCATTACATTGCCTGCGTCTGGTGCCTCTCCTGTGTATTAACAACTCAACGGAGAAATTCGAAGTTTCTCGTCGTCTGTTCTGTTGTTGTTGTTGTTGTTGTTGTTGTTGTTGTTGTTGTGGTCTTCAGTCCTGAGACTGGTTTGATGCAGCTCTCCATGCTACTCTATCCTGTGCAAGCTTCTTCATCTCCCAGTACCTACTGCAACCTACATCCTTCTGAATCTGCTTAGTGTATTCATCTCTTGGTCTCCCTCTACGATTTTTACCCTCCACGCTGCCCTCCAATACTAAATCGGTGATCCCTTGATGCCTCAGAACACGTCCTACCAACCGATCCCTTCTTCTGGTCAAGTTGTGCCACAAACTTCTCTTTTCCCCAATCCTATTCAATACTTCCTCATTAGTTATGTGATCTTCCCATCTAATCTTCAGCATTCTTCTGTAGCACCACATTTCGAAAGCTTTTCTTCTTGTCCAAACTACTTATCGTCCATGTTTCACTTCCATACATGGCTACACTCCATACAAATTCAGAAATGACTTTCTGACACTTAAATCTATACTCGATGTTAATAAATTTCTTTTCTTCAGAAACGCTTTCCTTGCCATTGCCAGTCTAAATTTTATATCCTCTCTACTTCGAGCATCATCAGTTATTTTGCTCCCCAAATAGCAAAACTCCTTCACTACTTTAAGCGTCTCATTTCCTAATCTAATTTCCTGAGCATCACCCGACTTAATTCGACTGCTGTATCCTTACAAAATGTTTGTGCTATTCGAGGCACTTGTCATTTTCGTAATAGCCCTTAAAAATATGTATCCTGCAGGTAACTGCTAATTTGCTGTTTGAGAAATACTGAATTATAAATGCGGTAGCAATACTTAAGTCCTTCATAAAAACAGATTTGACTCTCTCATCGCACTGGCATACAACACCTAAACAAAGTTTGGAAACGGTTGCAGTTCACAGCTGTACTGACATCTTAGCAGTTCCTGGCTATAAGAGACCGATATGCATCAGTGACTGCAAGACTCCTGTCCAAGTTAGCCAGATTGCTGGAATATACACCTACAATGTATCGTGTTGTATCCCTCAGTCCAAGAGATTTATTACCTGGCGTAGTGCAGGAAGTCGACGTGGCATGGACTCAAGAAGTCGTTGGTAATCCCCTGCATAAATATTGTTCTAAGCCGTCCATAACAGCGGAAATGGTGCCGGTGCACGTGCTCGTTCACTAACTGCATTATGTCCTACGTTGGGCGATTCTGAGTGTCCATATCATTCGCTCGAACTGTCCTGAATGATCTTCAGACCAAATGCGAACTAGTTTCTCCCGGTGACATGGCGCCTTATCATCCACTACAATTCCATTGTTGTTTCAGAACACGAAGTCCATGAATGGCTGCATGTGTGTCTATGTACCAGAAGAAAACCATTTCCAGTCGTTGATCGGTTCAGTTGAACCAATCAACCCAGTCCATTCCATGTAAACACAGACCCGACCCTTTTGAAGGCATCACCACCAGCTTGCACAGAGCCTGGTTGACAACTTGGGCCATGGCTCAGTGGGATCTGCGCCACACTCGAACCATACCGTCAGCTCTTACCAAATGAAACCGAGACTTATCTGACCAGGCCACGGTTTTCCTGTAGCGTAGGGTCCAACGGAAATGGTCACGAGCCCAAGAGAGGAGCGGCAGGCGATGTTCTGCTGTTAGCAAAGGTACTCGTGTTAGTCGTTTTTTCTGCCATAGCCCATTAACGTCAAATTTCGTCGCAGTGTCCTTACGTATAAGTACGTCCCACATTGATTTCTGCGGATTTTCTCGCAGTTCTGTTTGTCTGTTGGCACTGACAACTCTACGCAAATGCCACTGCTCTCGATCATTAAAGGATGGGCGTCGTCCACTGCGTTGTCCTGGTGAGAGGTAATCCCCGAAATTTAGTGTTCTCGGCGAGTCCTGATTCTGTGGATTTCGGAGTCCCTAACAATTTCAGAAGTAGTAGTGCAATGCATCGTGCTGTGTTCAGTCTGTTAATTCCCGTCTTGCGGTGTACATCAAGTCGCAGATCGTTGCACGTGAACCACCTGAGTACAAAGTACAGCTCCACCAAAGTGCTGCCCTTGTATACCTTGTGTACGCACTGCTACCGTCGTCTGTATATGGGCATGTTGTTGTCCCCAAGCCGTCCGGGGTGGCCGAGCGGTTCTAGGCTCTACAATCTGGAACCGCGCGACCGCTACTGTCGCAGGTTAGAATCCTGCCTCTTGCTTGGATGTGTGTGATGTCCTTAGGTTAGTTAGGTTTAAATAGTTCTAAGATCTAGGGGACTGATGACCTCAGAAGTTAAGTCCCATAGTGCTCAGAGACATTTGAACCATTTTTTTGTTGTTGTCCCAAGACTGTCATCACCTGTATATACGAAAATAAGCAAGGATAGGCGAGTTGTCATTCTTCAGTTAAAACTGCGCTGTCTGCAACGTAACGTATGGTTTCTCCGAGAGTGATTCTCAACGATTCATCCTTAGCATGGTGTGTGTATTGACATGGATCCCTGAACACTGTAGATTCTAAAGTCTGGAAGTAGGGGACATACCTAGGCAACCACTAACATAGGCATTTTGCTCCTGACTATCTAGATTCGAAACAAAAAAAAGTGTCTGAATTCCTATGGGACCAAACTGCTGAGGTCATCGGTCCCTAGACTTAACATACAACTCACACTAACTTGAACTAACTTATGTTAATAACAACACACACACCCACGCTAGAGGGAGGACTCGAACCTCCCGGGAGGAGTCGCGCAATCCGTCACATGGCGCCTCTAACCGCGTGGCCACTCCGCGCGGCGATGTCCTAGATTACATTACTTTAAACTAAATATTGTTTCATGTTTTCTTTGGGTAAATAGATCGCTCATATATGTATTGCAATATAATTAGTCCACAGTACGAACATTTGAAAAAAATTTAATGGATCGAAATGTCAGAAGAAACCATGTTATTGAAGATGCAAGATAATCGGAAAAACTATACGTGAATGAAAGACTGCTACGGATCACGTAGGTGCCGAATCACTCTCTAGTTTGGAAATATCCAGAATTCAGGCAACTCATAAATTTTACATAAATCTATTAAACTCTTAGCAGAGTCTGTATTCAGACTATGTAACTCATGAGCTCGTAATGTGTTTTAATACATCCAACTAATTCATTAATCAAGGACAACAATATTATAAAGAAGTGAAAGCCCAACAATTTTCATTCTTTCAGAATCTACATTTAGAAATCTACTCACAGGTAGAGCATGTCTCTTCGCTTCAGTCGTTCTCGATGCTAAGAATGTGTGTAACTGAACATCCAAGAAATTGCCACAATCCCTGAAATTCCCGATGTACTATATTCAGCACAGTCTTCTCTTTATAACGTCACAGTTACTGAAGCACTTTCTAATTACTCTACTCGAACGACAAGAGAAAGCGTTCTACAGGATGGAATTATAATTACTTGAACTAATCTAGGAACGAGCAAACTAATTAGAAATAATTTTTAGACTTTTGCGAAACGTCAGTAAACCAGTAAACGGACATGAGCCTCATTACAACACTTCTTACCGTATTTATATTCGTCAGGTCTCTCCTTTCGGATTAGGTTTATAGTTCACTAACCTGAAAATCTTCAGTTGAAATTGTCGTACATTCTATGCTCCATTTCTTTTACTGAACTCTTTCAGTATTGCAAAGAGATCACTCTAGAATTCCAACATTCTTTCTACTGTTCTGTTTCTAATTTACTTACTGAAAGTAGTTACAAAGAAGGTGGGATAGAAAAACAAAGCAGGGGTTTCATTATGTATTTTACAACAGGAACTACTTTTATTTCCATGAGTAATGAGCCTACGCAGCATTCACCTGAAACTATCTCCTTCGCAGTAGCAGGCTCCACAGGAATTAACTTCGTGACATGCTCAAGGGGAAGGTGCTAGATTAACAGTAACTTTTCACGTTCGTTTCGATAATTCTCGACAAAATAGGGAGCAATCGTTTTCGCTTCAACTGATGTATATCAGTTATAAATCGTACTGGCGACATGTTTCATTACAGTCAAAGTAATTGGCAGCTATATTATTGAATGAATTTTCTGTAGTTTTAAATCATTGTCTGTATGTGAACAGTTGATTTGTCTGTGCTATTTATTTAATTAACCTGGGAGCCACAGTAAGAAATTCTCTCCCAGGGCCAAGCCCCAAGCACGTAGAAAAAAAGCGCAGGTGACTCCTGAATATCAGAAGGGTAAAAGAAGGGAGCAACGAAGTTACAGACCAATATCTCAATCATCGGTTTGATGCAGCATATTCTAATCTCGAGGATAATAAATTTCCTCGAGAAAGGAAAGATTCTGTCCACAAATGAGCATTTATTTTGGAAAGCATCGTTCACGCGAAACTCATCTTGCCTTTTTCTCACATGCGATCCTGTGAACTATGGATGAAGGGCGACAGGTGGATTCCATATTCCCAAATTTTTATATAGCATTTGACACGATGCCACACTGTCGACTGTTAACAAAGGTACAAGCGTACGGAATAGGTTCCCAGCTACGTGAGTGGCTCGAAGGCTACTGAAGTAGCACAAACCAGCGTGTTGTCCCCGACGGCGAGTGTTCGTCAGACACAAGGATATTGCTGGGGGCGTCCCAGGGAAGTGTGATAGGACCGCTGTTACCTTCTACATACATAAATGATCTGGCGGACAAAGTAAGCAGCGTGGGTTTACCGGCAGTAGGAGGATACAAGATGTAAGTTAATGCAGACGAGTAGGAAAAATAAACCCATAATCTTCGAAAACAGAATTTATAATGTGCTGCTTGACATTGTCACCCTGGTGTAACGTGTCAAAGCGAAATGAAATGAGCACATCAGGATGATAGTAGGGAGGGCGAATTGTTGACTTCGGATTACCAGTAGATTTTTAGGAACGTGTGGTACATACGTAAAGGAGACAGCATATAGAACACTACTGCAAGCCATTACTCAGTACTGTTCGACGGTCTGGAATCAGCGCCACGACAGATTCAAAGAAGACACCGAAACAGAGGCCGGCTGCAAGATTTGTAGTCGGTATAAGTTCGAACAACACACTAGGATTACGGAGATGCTACGGGAAGCTAAATGGCGCTCGTTGGAGGGAATGCTTCTTTCATTTCGAGGAGGATTATAGAGAGTATTTAGAGAAATGTACTTTGAGGTTGACTGCCGAACGTTTCTACTGCCGCCTACGTTTGTTTCGCGTAAGGACCATGAATGTTGTATTTGAGAGATTGGGGGTCGTACGGATGCATATATACAGTCGTTTTTCCCTCATTCTGTTTGCGAGTTGAACAGAAAAGGAAATCTCTGAATGTCCAACGTTTCACAGATGGTTGCGGGATTTCGGCTCTTCAGTAGATTTTCAAACGAAAACAGCTTTTAGCCCTCAAAATTTCCCAATTTTTATTTTGTTGAGGAACCAGTTTCTGCGATATATTACGGCTTCTTGAGGTACCCTGATTGACATGTAGAAAGATTCCCACCTCTGGTCCAGTCAAAATAGGGCCAGCATTCAGTGACTGGTATCCGTAATTTTTTTAGACAACGATCACTATAAAGATGTTGTCGGTAGGTGATGTTTGAAGCTCAGAGCAATTTGAACAAAATGTCACATGGATTCATATCAGAGCACCCTTGTCAATAACTTCCACCAGCACATGACGCCTTTCTTTTTCAGCTGCCACCAAAAGCTCACCCGTGTTTTCAAATTTTATTGTTAACTTCTTCAAATTATTGAATGGTATCCGGCCTCTCCTCAGACCTTTCAGCAGGTGATACTTTCTCATTGCAGCACTGTGATTATTCATTTGTGTTTCACTAACAGCGTGCAGTCTCTCTTTTCGATAGACATACTGTTCATTCACATTGCAGCTTGTCAAATGACAGCATGGATGTCATACCGTCAAACAGTGTACAGCGCTAAGTTTGCACCTGATAACTGAAATTGCAACTACTTTTCTCCTTCATTAACGGATGTATATCCCAGGTTTCGCTTCCATACGATTATTACAGCCCAGAACGAAAGTCCGTGGATAGCTGCATTTTAATTATAACCACCCGGTATTTATAAATACAAAATCAAATAGGAGTAATGCAGGAGTAGGTTTAATAATGAATAAAAAATAGGATTGCGGGGAAGCTACTACAAAAAGGATAGTGAACGCATTATTGTGGCCAAGATAGACACGAAGCCCACGCCGACTACAGTAGTACAAGTTTATATGCCAACTAGCTCTGCAGATGACGAAGAAATTGAAGAAATGTATGAAGAAATCAGAGAAATTATTCAGATAGTGAAGGTAGACGAAAATTTAATAGCCATGGGTGACTGGAATTCGAGTGTAGGAAAAGGGAGAGAAGGAAACATAGTAGGTGAATATGGATTGGGGGTAAGAAATGAAAGAGGAAGGCGTCTGTTAGAATTTTGCGCAGAGCATAACTTAATCATAGCTTGGTTCAAGAATCATAAAAGAAGGTTATATACATGGAAGAACCCTGGAGATGCAAAAAGGTATCAGATAGATTATATAATGGTAAGACAGAGACTTAAGACCATGTTTTAAATTGTAAGACATCCCCAGGTGCAGATGTGGTCTCTGACCACAATCTATTGGTTATGAACTGCAGATTAAAACTGAAGAAACGGCATAAAGGTGGGAATTTAAGGAGATGGTACCTGGATAAACTGACTGAACCAGAGATTGTGCAGAGTTTCAAGGAGAGCATAAGGCAACAATTGACAGGAATGGGGGAAAGAAATAGAATTCAAGAAGAATGGGCAATTTTGAGGAATGAAATAGTGAAAGCAGCAGAGGATCAAGTAGGTAAATAGACGAGGGCTAGTAGAAATCCTTGGGTAACATAAGAGATACTGAATATAATTGATGAAAGGAGAAAATACAAAAATGCAGTGAGTGAAACAAGCAAAAAGGAATTTAAACGTCTCAAATGAGATCGACAAGAAGTGAAAAATGGTTAAGCAAGGATAGCTAGAGGACAAATGTAAGGATGTAGCGACTTATCTCACTAGGGGTAAGACAGATACTGCCTACAGGAAAATTAAAGAGACCTTTGGGGAAAAGAGAACCACTTATATGAATATCAAGAGCTCAGATGGAAAGCCAGTCATAACCAAAGAAGGGAAAGCAGAAAAGTGGAAGGAGTATATAGAGGGTCTATACAAGAGCGATATACTTGAGGACAATATTATAGAAATGTAGATGAAGATGAAATGGGAGATACGATACTACGTGAAGAATTTGACAGAGCACTGAAAGACCTGAGCCGAAACAAGGCCCCACGAATAGACAACATTCCATTAGAACTACTGAAGGCCTTGGGAGAGCCAGTCCTGACAAAACTCTACCATCTGGTAAGCAAGATGTATGAGACAGGCGAAGTACCCTCAGACTTCAAGAAGAATTAATTCCAATCCCAAAGAAAGCAGGTGTTGACAGATGTGAAAATTACGGAACTGCCAGTTTAATAAGTCACAGCTGCAAAATACTAACACGAATTCTTTACAGACGAACTGGTAGAAGCCGACCTCGGGGAAGATCAGTTTGGATTCCGTAGAAATATTGGAACACGTAAGGCAATACTGACCCTACGACTTATCTTAGAAGAAAGATTAAGGAAAGGGAAACCTACGTTTCTAGCATTTGTAGACTTGGAGAAAGCGTTTGACAATGTTGACTGGAATACTCTCTTTCAAATTCTAAAGGTGGCAGGGGTAAAATACAGGGAGCGAAAGGCTATTTACAATTTGTACAGAAACCAGATGGCAGTTATGAGTCGAGGGGTATGAAAGGGAAGCAGTGGTTGGGAAGGGAATGAGACAGGGTTGTAGGCGCTCCCCGATGTTATTCAGTCTGTATATTGAGCAAGCAGTAAAGGAAACAAAAGAAAGTTTCGGAATAGGTATTAAAATCCACCGATTACATTGTAATTCTGTCAGAGACAGCAAAGGACTTGGAAGAGCAGTTGAATGGAATGGATAGTGTCTTGAAAGGAGGATGTAAGATGAACATTAACAAAAGCAAAACGAGGATAATGGAATGTAGTCGAATTAAGTCGGGTGATGCTAAGGGAATTAGATAAGAAAATGAGACACTGAAAGTAGTAAAGGAGTTTTGCTATCTGGGGAGCAAAATTACTGATGATGGTCGAAGTACAGAAGATATAAAATGTAGACTGGCAATGTCAAGGAAAGCGTTTCTGAAGAAGAGAAATTTGACATGAGTATAGATTTAAGTGTCAGGAAGTCGTTTCTGAAAGTATTTGTATGGAGTGTAGCCATGTATGGAAGTGAAACAGGGACAATAAATAGTCTGGACAGGAAGAGAATAGAAGCTTTCGAAATGTGGTGCTACAGAAGAATGCTGAAGATTAGATGGGTAGACCACATAACTAATGAGGAGGTATTGAATAGAAATGGGGAGAAGAGGAGTTTGTAGCATAACTTGACGAGAAGAAGGGACCGGTTGGTAGGACACCTTCTGAGGCATCAAGAGATCACAAATTTAGCATTGTAGGGCAGCGTGGAGAGTAAAAATAGTAGAGGGAGACCAAGAGATGAATACACTAAGCAGATTCAGAACGATGTAGGTTGCAGTATGTACTAGGAGATGAAGAAACTTGCACAGCATAGGGTAGCATGGAGAGCTGCAACAAACCAGTCTCAGGACTGACAGACTCACGTAAATTGCAGCAGCTTATTTTCAATTGTTGGAAAGACGTTTGAGGTGAGGATGCAAAACGTTCCGATACAGCATACCATCTTACAGTGTGAGATCTCTAGTTCTGCATGTAAGTGTTATACGGGGATCCACAGTCATCAAAAATGACCAAGTAGACTAAACTGGCCAATAGTGACGAATGAAACATTTTATTCAAGTACCAGAAAGCCTCAATACGCTTCGTAACAAATACGTGTGATTCCTTTGTCGGTGGTAGTATTTCGTACTCTTGTCGTCATTCTATGACTTTCATTTCCAAATATGAGATTCCATCTGTTTGTTCGAACGGTAAACGAGATCACATTCTACTTGTTGATTTATTTTTTATTAGTGTGGTGTCTTCACGGTGAATAAACGACTGTATTTCGGAGTGTTGTTGTTATCAAGGTAGAAAACAATTACCCGTAAATATTTGTGATTTTATTTACAGCTGAATTTACTTCCGTGTACACTAAAGTTATTAACAAACTGTTTGCAAAGTTCTGTTTTGCAATACACTAGATTTCTGCGTCGACTAGACTCCATGTGGCGTTCGTATTAACGAATTGCTCATTTGTGAGGTCACTGTACATTCATCAAAATAATTATATAATGATCAGTGTCAGGTATATATTGAAACATGGATGAAACACAGATCTCAGTTTAAATCGACCATACTGCGTAAGTATATGATTAAATAATTTTCAAACCTAATGATCGTATAAGCTGCGTATTGCAACATTCTCTTGTACGTAACTGTACCGTGAGTTACAGAACTGTGAAATACTTTATCTTACTTCTGGAGATCAAGCTATAAATGAATTGTACAAGCATTCATCTTACGGAGCGGATTTCCTCTTCATGATATCATAACTAGTTCAATTTTCCACAGAATTTCAGGAACGCTGTCAATTTATCGCTCCATTGGTTCACATGGAAGTGAGTCTTAAAATGAAATTGTTGTTTTCATATGTACTTCTATAACAATGTTTTTAATTTTCAGTGAACGATATCTTGATATTTATAAAAAGCACTCCATAGCATACCGTAAATTTTCATTCATTTTTCAGTCTCATTCTAGTGAAACCATAAATATTCTTTTTATTGCATAGCGTTGTAGTTTCACGGGACTGACTGCTCATTTGCTCTGTTCAGTTATTGTCTCTAGAATGGAGAGACGGCACATATCGTGATTTAGATGTACAATCTCAACAAGTTAACCTAGGCGTTGCACATGGGCTAACACACACTCATTCGAGGTGTCAGTGAAAGAGGAGCACCTTGATTAGAAATGAGAAAGATATGTTGGTGGCAGAAGCAAAGTCCTCACAATGCTAACAAAAATTTGTTCCAGTTGTCTAGAGGAAGTTAGGTCAGTCGAAAATGAGGACACAGTGTAAGAAAAGTCAGAGAACATTTAGTCCATATTCTAAATTTCTAACAGCTATGTACGACCTCTGAAGCGAAAAAAGTCTGTGATTTGAAACACCTGCTTATTTCATTCGAGCCTCAGGCAGTAGGGTGGAGCTATATCTGTACAAGCTGATGAATGAATTTTATAGAATCCATTTGATTTTAGGAAGTATAATAGACATTTTATAGAAGGCGGAGATGGACAGATGTGACAAGTATGTCACAGTCAAGTCAGACATGTGTTTAAACTATATGAGTGCTCTAGCGAAGAATGGAAGGAAAAGTTAAATGGAGGGAGACGCAGTGTGGGTTTATGTGACGCCGGTGCAATCAAAAGCAATTTCTACAACTGATTTCAATAACAGATGTTCGTATTATTCGTTTCATGGCGATGCAATTTTTTTTTTTTTTTGGTGGGGGGGGGGGGGATGGTCGTCAGCCTTTTGACACGAATTCCTCTCCTCTGCTAGTCTTTTCATCTCAGAATGGCACAATTATTTGCTGGATATACTCCAATGTCTGTCTTACTCTACAGTTTCTGCCTTCTACAGCTCCCTCTAGTACCATGAAACTCATTGCCTCATGTCTTAACAGGTGTACCAGCATCCTGTACCTTCTCCTTATCAGTCTACATCTACATCTACATCTACATCGACATACATACTCCGCAATCCACCATACGGTTCGTGGCGGAGAGTGCCACGTACAACAAATAGCATCTTCTCTCCCTGTTCCTCTACCAAACAGAGCGACGGAAAAATGACTGCCTATATGCCTCTGTACGAGCCCTAATCTCTCTTATCTTATCTTGGTGGTCTATCCGCGAAATGTAAGTTGGTGGCAGTAAAATTGTACTGCAGTCAGCCTCAAATGCTTGTTCTCTAAATTTCCTTTTCACGAAAAGAACGCATCCTTTCCTCCAGAGACTCCCTACCCGAGTTCCTGAAGCATTTCCGTAACACTCGCGTGATGATCAAAACCACCAGTAACAAATCTAGCAGCCCGCCTCTGAATTTCTTCTATGTCCTCCCTCAATCCGGCCTGATAGGGATCCCAAACGCTCGAACAGTACTCAAGAATAGGTCGTATTAGTATTTTATAAGCAGTCTCCTTTACAGATAACCACCTCTTCCCAAAATTCTACCAATGAACCGAGGACGACTATCCGCCTTCTCCACAACTGCCATTACATGCTTGTCCCACTTCATATCGCTCTGCAATGCTACGCCCAAACGTTTAACCGACGTGACTGTGTCAAGCGCTACACTACTAACGGAGTATTCAAACATTAAGGGATTCTTTTTCCTATTCATCTGCATTAATTTACATTTATCTATATTGAGAGTTAGCTGCCATTCTTTACACCAATCACACATCCTGTCCAAGTCATCTTGTATCCTCCTACTGTCACTCAACGACGGCACCTTCCCGTACACCACAGCATCATCAGCAAACAGACGCACATTGTTTTCAACCTTATCGAAAAATCATTCATGTAGATAGAAAACAACAGCGGACCTACCACTCTTCCCTGGGGCACTCCAGATGATACCCTCACCTCCGATAAACACTCACTACCGAGGACAACGCACTGGGTTCTATTACTTAAACAATGTTAAACAGTGTTTCCCACGTAATCATTTCCTCTCCGATACTGCACTGAAACTCCTCATTCCTTACCTTATCAATCCACCTAATTTCCAACATTCGTCTGCTGTTGCACCACATCTCTAATGCTTCGATTCTCTTCTGTTCCGGTTTTCCCACAGTTCATATTTCAATACCATAGAGTGCTGTACTCCAGACGTACATTCTTATAAATTTCTTCCTCAAATTAACGCCAGTGTTTGATAGACTTCTCTTGGCCAGGCACGCCTTTTTGCCATTGCTAGTCTGCTTTTCATGTCCTCCTTGCTCCGTCCGTCATTGATTATTTTACTGCTTAGGTAGCAGAATTCCTTTACTTCATCTACTTCGTGACACCTCTCCTCGATTTACTCTCAACCCATATTCTGTACTCATTAGATTGTTCATTCCATTAATCAGACCATGTAATTCTTCTTCACTTTCACTTCCTGAAGCATACCCATCAGTATTTTATACACAAATTCCAGTCTTGCGTGAAAATCGTTTTCTACATCAGAAACAGATCTGTCAGAGCATCCTATTTATCTGACGACTTAGAGTTGCTTCACACAACAGTACTGCGATTCAATAAAAAAATTATTGACAGTTGCGAATGCCATATGCCCAAAGGAAACTGCAAGAAAAATTAATAATTAAAGAAATCTTATCCTAAATATGATTGCAGAAGCTAACGTTATGAAGAGATTTGGGCATCTGCCTGAAATATCTGCAGCCGTCGTAATCACGGAAGGAGTAGGTAAGGGAAACTGGCGGGTTGAGTTGCAGAAACGCTCGCCAACGAGCGGCTATTTGTTTGGTTGAGTTGTGGCCACCGTTAAATGCCGCCGAGAGAAATATAAGGGTGCACAGGGTGGTAGATGTGGGAAGGGGTGGGGAGAGGGCAGACGGGCGCAAAGTATTAGTCGAGCCCTCCGGGCTGCAGCGTGTGTGCGGCGCTGACACAGATGGGAAAATAATTTCGTGCGGGCAGGCGAGAGAAAATGCTTATTGGCAGAACCTGAAGGGTCCAATGAAGTAAATAAATGGGGGAACGGCAACAGAAAAGATGGAGTGTCAGAAGAAAAGGGCAAGAAGACAGTGAAAAAGGAAAGAGCGTAGGACGCATCCAGTTCTGGATGGTAGCAATGGAAGCTGTTCAGTAAGAAACACGGTCCCCTCTTGGTATCTGTGCATCTTATTTCTTTTACCGTATTAGTACAAAATGTAAATTAATATACTGCTAAATTAAGAGCTAGAATACAATTTCCGTGGTTAATGAAACTTCCATTTCTCTAAGCTCTCTGGTTTTTGAGACGACTCCACTTCAGTTTCTATTCAAAGCAAATATTCTACCGCATGAAATTTCAAAGACGTGTACATACATGGGCGATTGTTGTATAAACGCGAGAGGGTACAGATCTTAAAGTTCTCAAGTTGTATCGGAAATGTAACAGGGAACCTGTAAAGTAAGAGATTACTAAAGAATAGTTTCGTTTGTGAGTGTTTGGGTTTTGTTCATTCAAGTTGCGCAATGGATTATCCAACAAGTATCCTTTAGCATGAGCAAGAAACAATTTCCACCTCACTAGTACAGAAGTCAGACAGACGCTCCTAATGTACCAAAAAGATCTGCTTGAAAAACGTTCAGAAACAAATATCGTCGTCCGCTGTACAGAAAAGACACAGAAATATTCTATATATTGTTACAGAACTGGTGGGATACTTCGGTACGGGAGTCTTGCTAGTTAGTAAGAAAAACATTAAACGAACGAATAATATTATTTATTACAAAAAATTCTGAGAAATCAAGTGAATCTTTTTCTTATTAAAAAAAAGAAATCTGCGTTCTTTCCGGAATAGTAGATTGCCTCTTATGGATAGGAATGCTATTATTTAACAACTTAAGGAAAGGTTCATTTCTCCCTTTTCTTTAAGAATGTGTCAGTAGGCAGTTTACGTTTTGTTATTGGTAACGCCACGTAGCGCTCTGTATGAAAAATCACTGGCTGTGCCGTGTGCAGCCTGTGGCTGGTTTGCATTGTTGTCTGCCATTGCAGTGTTGGGCAGCGGCAGCTGGATGCTAAGAGCGCGTAGCGTTGGGCAGTTGGAGGTGAGCCGCCAGCAGTGGTGGACGTGGGGAGAGAGATGGCGGAGATTTATAATTTGTAAGACTGGATGTCATGAACTATCATATATATTTTGACTATTAAGGTAAATACACTGTTTGTTCTCTATTAAAATCTTTCATTTGCTAACTATACCTATCAGTAGTTAGTGCCTTCCGTTGTTAGAATCTTTTATTTAGCTGGCAGTAGTGGTGCTCGCTGTATTGCAGTAGCTTGAGTAACGAAGATTTTTGTGCGGTAAGTGATTTGTGAAACGTATAGATTAATGCTAGTCAGGGCCATTCTTTCGTAGGGATTTTTGGAAGTCAGATTGCGTTGCGCTAAAGATATTGTGTGTCAGTTTAAGCACAGTCGTGTATAAATTTTACAAAGGGGACGTTTCAAATGTTGTTTACTCAGCAGAATGGCTGAGTGCCATGCCTACACAACTTGAATAACTTTTCTAGGTATGGTCAAGGCTGTTGTGTGAGATATGTAATGGAGTACATTGTAATGGAGGACAGATGGGGCTCGCATACGCTGTAGCACACAATACCGTGAGCTGTGATGGCTGCTACCTGCGTTGCTCACTGCTGACAAATAACAAAACTATCTCCTTCTATCTGGATTGATCTTAGCCAACCAAACTCTCCCTACGCCTTGATGAAGTCAAGGACTCCTATCTGCCCCTAGTCTACCTATTGGCGTGATACACCGTTCAGATAACCAGCCCACCGCAATGCCACTCAATTCTAACTCTCAGGCGTTCAACTAGTACTCTGTCCCTGTTCACACCACAAAATAAGTGTGGTGGCCAAAATAGTGAATAACGCTTAATGGCGAGCAACTCAATATAGAGTGTCACTCCGATTCGCTAACGACAGAGGAGCTCTCCCAGTGAAGTACTGAGGAGAGACTTTGATCCTCACTCTCTGCGTACACGTACGAGCCCACTCGCTCTTGTTACGTGTTCCTGCTCCCAGAGCGACAATGGAATGGTCCCTTTTTCTGGACAAGTTGCAAGGGAGTATCATTCGCTGTCTTCCCTCACTCCTCTGGCTGTTTGCGTCAGAAATATCGCGCCAATCAATGTTTCTCTTTTAAACGCGATAATGACGTTTCGTTTGAGTCGACCGATGCGGAGATATGTAGCAGCTCCGTTAGGTGTATACTGTCATCCTATGACAACTCCATAACTATGCAGTCGGTCCGTGAAAAAATGTATCTTCAGGGCGCTCCCACACAATGTAGCGGAATTTGCTTTTAAGTCGATCACAAGGGTCGTTATCCCTTCGCTCTGGCAAAAGCTGTCTTCTCTCTGGGCGGTCGCTTCGGCCTAAGTAGGTATGTTGTTGACCCAACCCTCTGAAGGGATGGTCTTCCCAGCGGTCTCGTTTCCTCTTTAGAGCGAAAATTCTTGTTGCCGCCGTGTTGTGCACGCCAGGGTCGACTTTTTGACACTGAGAGCGCACTTGCGATTTTCTTATTAGATTTGCAGAAAAATGGTTCAAATGGCTCTGAGCACTATGGGACTTAACATCTATCGTCATCAGTCCCCTAGAATTTAGAACTACTTAAACCTAACTAACCTAGGGACATCACACAACACCCAGTCATCACGAGGCAGAGAAAATCCCTGACCCCGCCAGGATTAGATTTGCATATCGCTTACATGAATTCATACAAAATTACTCTACCTTATCGAGTTTGGGTTCAAATGAAGCGTCTTGATGTGCAGAATACGATTGTGAGGATGGAATATGTAAGAAATGAAGATCAGGGGACCTTGCATCCTTACAGGTTGTATAAAAGTGGAGTACCAGAAGAATGCTGTAAACTAGGGATAGTTACCCTTTTCTACCTTCTACCTACCTTTTTATCTGTGTTGGCAGCAAAATTTCCTAACTGCCTCTGATTCCACGGTAATCGTGATTTATAAAGCGGGGAAATAACTTTACAAAAAAAATTGCAAAAAAGAGTTAAAGTATTTAATAATATCTATTTACTTTATGTGGAAATTTTATCAATCACTAACGAAAATGTTTTTGAAACCCCTACCGCCCAACATGAAAGTTGCCACGCCCACTAGTGGCCTCTATGGAGCAGGTTCAAAACCGCTGAGTAAACGAAGCAGTCACGTTAGCAATAATCGCTTCATGCCGATATGGGGAGCCCATCACAAAGACAGACTTTGTGGTATCATACATCAATACCACCCTCACCGGCATCTCTCAGCTTATAAAAGAACCGAGAAGTTCCGACAGACGCCGACAACAGTCGCTTAGGGAACCACGGGATCCAATGATGAGCGTCCGCTGAGCTACGAGTGCTCTCTGCCGCTGCTGTAAAGGATGGCTGGCGGCAGGAACACGGCCATTTCAGTTGTAGCATTCGAAACTCTTCATTCTTAGTCAGTCTGCGACAGTTCACTTACGCATTAGTAACAATGGTCTTTAGTTGGTAGGACTTTATTGCTGTTTCTTCTTTTGTTATGTTTCTTCGCAAACGATTGTTAAGATTCAAAGCTAAATGTTAAATAAAAGTTCTGTTTACTGTTTTTAGTTCCCTAACAATTTCTTGCTCTTCCTCAGCTTTCCTATGACGACAATTGCTGCTCCAGTCCACCTCTCCTTACCACTGTGTACGAAGTAGTACACAACGGTCCTTGCAGGAGCATTGGTGGTCATCGTATTTTGACCACCTGTTCTAGTTTTATTGCCAACAGACACCATTCACTCTCAAGGAGGTAATTTTCAGTACAGAGGGACAGAACCAGAAACCCCAGGATAATGCTTGAACAAATATATCTTCAGTAGAACGATAAAGATGTCCAAGTTGAAAATTTTTATTTTTTTCATTCGATAACTGGTTTCAGGCAGAGACCCATTTTCAAAGAATCATAACAAAGTCGGAAATGGCATTTCCGAATATGTTAAAAATGTGCATGCAGATCAGAGCTATTCCAGTATGCTCTAAGTTTATAAATATTTTCACAGGCTGACCACATGGTTCCTTTTACAATCATGTGCTCAGAATGAGATATTTGATCCATTTCTATGAAAGCTAAAAAAACGCCGCACCATAATTTTACATGTAAACGCCAATGAAGTGGTGATCCACTTACAGGGTAACTCGAGATGGAATCTGAAAACCAAGGAAAATATGTAATTGGAGTTTGTTGCAGTTCTTAAACGCTGTAAGAGTAGGTCCATTAAGTTATCAGTAACTACCTAACAATTGCCTTCAGTTTCTTAAAAATGAGAGTTAGTTACAAATGGATAGAGACAATGTATGGTATATGCTGTTCAAGTGCCTAGAAGCAGTAAATGGAGTTCGGCCGATGGAATCTTAACACTGAAGCTGTCTGCAGTGCATATGTGAACCCACTTCAAGTTGCTAATTCCTATAAATACAAGTAAGGAAGCAGCTACAGGATGGTGCAAAATAAGTGTACGAAATGAGAAGTAATTAAAATGAGTTCCCATTGGTGGCAGTAAGAATTCATGGAAGGGCCAAGCCCCAGATTCAACATCATTTGTGTTTTAAAACATCTAGTTTTATTTTCTGAAAACATTGAAAATTTTCCTTTGCAAAGGAATGAAGCGAAAATCCAGTTAACAAAACCAATAATCACAGAACGCCAGAAGGGCTTCAAATTTGCTTTAACATTGAGCCCTTTAAAAAATTACAACAAGATCAAAATCAGTAATCACCAAGCAACAGAAGGCTTAGACACTGCCTTAAAATTTGTAAGTATTACACCAAGATCAGGATCGTTACAGAGCCCGTCCGTCCCCGGTAGCTGAGTGGTCAGCGCGACAGAATATCAATCCTCAGGGCCCGGGTTCGATTCCCGGTGCGTCGGCGATTTACAACGCTCAGGGACTGGGTATTGTGTTGTCCTCATTATCACCATTTACCGGCGAACGGTCTACCCGACGGGAGGCCCTAGTCACATGCCTTTTTGTATTACAGAGCCCCAAAATTCTTAGAAGTATTCCCTGTTAAAATAATTAAAAAAGGAGCGCTTTAATAGAAACAGAGCAAAACATTGTACACTTTTTTCTAAATTATACAAAACAATTAGGCCACGGCCGGCCGCGATGGGCGAGCGGTTCTAGGCGTTTCAGTCCGTAGCCGAACGACTACTACGAAGGAAGGTTTGAATGCAGCCTCGGGCATGGATGTGTGTGATGTCATGAGGTTAGTTAGGATTAAGTAGTTCTAAGTTCCAATGGACTGATGACCTCAGATGTTGAGTCCCATTGTGCTCAGAGCCATTTGAACCATTTCTGAAGTAGGCTACGGTGGTGGCTACCAGGAATACAACAAACGTAAAAACAGTGCCAGCAAGCAGGCTTGTAGGGGCTTAAACGTTTGGATAATTGGCAACGTATGTGTGTGTGTGTGTGTGTGTGCGTTTGTGTGTGTGTGTGTGTGTGTGTGTGTTTGTGTGTGTGTGTGGTGTGAACTAACACTGCACTTCACACGGCCCAGTAATAAAGCGTGACACATTCTTATCATATTTATGCTGTGGTAGACAACCTGAAATTTAATACAGGTTTTGAAGTTGTGTTTCTTCTATAGCAGTGAGTGTGTAGATCCTTGAAATGAATTCTGTTATTACTGTATCAAGTACATTTTCGGTTGCACGAATCTTTCTGGAAATTTCAGTACAAAGACCCTGACGTGCTGGAGAAACATCTTTCAAGACTCTGTGCTTTATATAACGCCATAAGAATAATCATACGAGTGAGATCGTGACTAAAAAAAAGGTCGTCACTGCACCACATTTCCCATTAATGCTACAGTGTCCAGGGCGACGATCTGACATTTGTCACCTGAAGAAAATGGAGGACGTCTGCTGTACGGTATGGACTTGCTCCGTCTTGTATGAACTAGTAGTTTCAGAGCATTCGGGAGTGTTGTGCAGGTGATACAAGTTTATATTCTACGAATTATCTACATTTGTCTTCTGTGACGGGTTTCGCAATAAAAATGGGCCCGATAATGCGCTGTGCACTGATTGTACTCGAAACAGTGATCTTTCAGTGGCTGAAGGGTTGCAGCAGCTTGAACATGTAGATTCACAGTACTGCTTTTCCAGTGTTAATGCTTCCATTCTGAAACTGAGCTACAGAACTTTTAGAGCTACAACACAGCAGTACCATAAGGAGAATTATTTACGGCATGCGAGGGAACCACAGTAGACAAACACTTTCTAACACCTATTTATTGCCGTTCTGTATTTACTGTACTGGAGAGGAGTGAGTGCTCCACGCTTAATCTTTTCGAGCAGGCCGCAGAGCGACCAAAAGTAAGGAAAAGGTCCCTGTTTCTCTGACAAGAATGTCCAAAATCAAATGCTCACTCAAGAAGAACCCGCTTTTATGAGACAAGCATACCCGGTTTTAGCCACGGTCTAAATGCCAGTACATTCATCATATGGAAGACAACAGTATCCCTGCAGAAAGGAAGACACTCTGTAGCACACTATCAGAAGGCCATTTGGCGTCCGTGAGGAATATTTGATGGAAGACCTTAATTGCGAACTAGTGAGCAGTTCAGCTGTCTAGGCAGTTCTGTTTGTCAAAAAAATGAAGCGCTCAGGAGACGTGGCCGCATGTCAATGTAATTTGGTACACATGCAAACCACTGGCGAACATGTAAATTATTCGTTAGAGTTGCAGTACTTTGTGCAAGTAAAACGGCCACGACACTGCATTGGTGCTGTTTGTCAGGCCTCTTGCGGTATGTGAATGGAGTGAACACCATCAGACGTTCAACGATCACTGTGAACGAAACGGAAATGATGGTTATTCCCGTCGAGCAGCGTAATCAGCACTGAAGGTTTTGTAAGTTATCACATTTTGCGCCTCCGTTTCGCCTGCTCGTAAAATCGTGCAATACCCAGATTTTTTGCCAATTCTGGTGTATCAGTGGCGCAACGTTGGACTGTATGGGAACGTGAGGAGAGGCACATTCGTAGTCACCTCTGGTCGACCACATCTGACCAAAAAGAAAGTTGATCACCAGGACATCGCAGCCTCTTCACGTCTGCGCCTGTCTGTCAAGAATAAGTAGTGGACTGTCTGCATCATTTTCTGACAATCTGCACCGCTGGAGGGACTAGATAATTACCGTGACGGGGGAATAGGCTGTCTTTGGAGTGGTGACGTGACCTGACAGCCTGAACTACTGATGAATGGTATCCCTTTGTGTTAAGTGATGCATCACAGTTCTGTACTACCCAAAACGACCATGGCCGACGAGCATAGAGACAACCTGTGGAGACATCCCGTTCATCCAATGCATTGGAGAGGAATAGCAGTACCACTCGTGGCGTCCTGTCGTCATTGTGTGTGGAGCCATGGTGTATACCAAAGAACTCCAACAGCACAACGGTACATCACTGTCATCCTGCATTCTCGTATGTTATCTCTCATGTGACAGTGGTGTGGCGTCATTTTTCAACAGTATAATGGTTTTGCACAGCTGGCACATATCTCTATGTACTCCTACACGATGATTAAGTACTCCCGCGCGCGATCTTTGTACCTGTCCCCACATAACGTGTGTGCATCCCTCTGGGACATCTACACTGTCCCACGACATCGACGTGCAGTTAAAAGTGAACCATCTTGCCACGGGAAAACGTATATAGGCTTTGTGACCCACTTCCCAAAACAAATCAGTGCAAGCCTCCCGGTCAGAGGGGTTAAAACCTCACATACAAGTGAGCTCTTACAGGAAAGTTAATTTGAAATTTTACTCGACATTGTAATCTCTAAACTAGTATTCTTAGCCACTCCACTTAGAAAATTTCATTTAGTTTCCTTCAAGTCTACTTGGCTGTGTCACTTTTTCTGCCAGGTTGTTCACATCACAACAGTAAAAACAGTAAGAAACAAAGAGGCATTCAGTCGAAAATGCTGTTGAACGGCTTTTGTAACAGTTATTGTTAGTATAATGTCAGTATTACCATCGCTTTTTCGTGGCCTATTATTTACGAAATGCGCTATCAGAAAGAAGTAGGCGTACCAAGAACACGGTTTTCTCGTTTCTCTTCCGGTCGAACATAATAATTTATATGTCTTATTCATAGTAAAAGTTATAATACCTCTGACAGATGTCAATTCCTGGAGCAACGATTTTCAAAATGGGTCTGAGCACTATGGGACTTTGAACTACTTAAACCTAACTAACCTAAGGACATCACACACATCCATGCCCGAGGCAGGATTCAAACCTGCGACCGTAGCCGTCGCGCGGTGCCAAACTGTAGTGCCTAGAAACGCTCGGCCACACGGGCCGGCAACGATTTTAGGCTGAATTAATTCTGTTTTCTTGTATTGGTCGACTTATAGCTGTTCAATACTGCACAGGCTCTCGGTTACCTGGAGTTAGGCAAAGTTCCTCGACCTCATATTTCACCTCAGTGAACTTTCACGCACCCTCCATTGGTTTTTTGCAATTACTCGTAAAAACAAATCCATAAAAATGTGTTGGATATTTCAATACATAAGTAGTAAAAGGGGCGACTATTGGGAGGGCGTAATCAGAGTTGGTTCTGTGTCAGGTAGCATTCTCCCAGTTCGCTCCTTGTCACTTTCCCTCGAAAGGGTAGTGGCGACTTGCCGGTGAGTGCAGTGAAAGAAGATTCAGAATTAGTTTTTTATTTCCATAAAAATTCAGTTAGTTCTTGACTCGTTGTTGGCTTCGTCTATCAATGCACGTTGAGGAATCGTGTCGTAAGCGACCTTCAGCCCCTCTCAAGGCACCTGACAACGCACACTTCACCCGTCTGGTTGCTGCACTAGATCCGCCCCGGCAGCGACTGTACCGCGACTCTGCGGCAGTAAGTGACGTCAGAGAGTCTTCAAGAAGGGTAGTCGAGCAGATGCGCAAAACTATAGACCCGTATCTCTGACGTCGATCTGTTGTAGAATTTAAGAACATGTTTTTTGCTCCCGTAAGATGTCATTTCGGGAAACCCAGAATCTACTCTGTAGGAATCAACATGGAATCCGGAAACAGCGATCGTGTGAGACCCAACTCACTTTATTTGTTCATGAGACCCAGAAAATATTAGATACAAGCTTCCAGGTAGATGCCATTTTCCTTGACTCCCCGGAAGGCGTTCGATACAGCTCCGCACTGTCACCTGATAAACAAAGTAAGAGCCTACGGAATATCAGACCAGCTGTATGGCTGGATTTAAGAGTTTTTAGCAAACAGAACACAGCATGTTGTTCTCAATGGAGGAACGTCTACAGACATTAAAGTAACCTCTGGCGTGCCACAGGGGAGTGTTGTGGGACCATTGCTTTTCACGATATATATAAATGATCTAGTAGGTAGTGTCGGAAGTTCCATGTGGCTTTTCGCGGATGATGCTGTAGTATACAGAGAAGTTGCAGCATTGGCAAATTGTAACGAAAAGCAGGAAGATCTGTAACGGATATGAACTTGGTGCAGGGAGTGGCATCTGACCCTTAAAATAGACAAAAGTAATGTATTGCGAATACATAGAAAGAAGGATACTTTATTGTATGATTATATGACAGCGGAACAAACACTGCTAGCAGTTACTTCGGTAAAATATCTGAGAGTCAGCGTGCGGAACGATTTCAAGTGGAATGATCATATAAAATTAATTGTTGGTATGGTGGTTACCAGGTTGAGATTTATTGGGAGAGTCTTTAGAAAATGTAGTCCATCAACAAAGGAGGTGGCTTACAACACACTTGTTCGACCTATACTTGAGTATTGCTCATCAGTGTGGGATCCGTACCAGGTCGGGTTGGCGGAGAAGATAGAGAAGATCCAAAGAAGAGCGGCGCGATTCGCCACAGGGTTATTTGGTAAGCGTGATAGCGTTACGGAGATGTTTAGCAAACTCAAGCGGCAGACTCTGCAACAGAGGCGCTCTGCATCGCGGTGTAGCTTTCTGTCCAGGTTTCGAGAGGGTGCGTTTCTGGATGAGATATCGAATATATTGCTTCCCCCTACCTATACCTCCAGAGGAGACCACGAATGTAAAAAAAATTATAGAGGTTGGAGCGTGCACGGAGACTTTCCGGTAGTCGTTCTTTTCGCGAACCATACGCGACTGGAACAAGAAAGGGAGGTAGTGACAGTGGCACGTAAAGTGCCCTCCGCCACACACCTTTGGGTGGCTTGCGAAATGTAGATGTAGAGTGTATTAAACTTACACAGGCCTACCTGGGAGCTGCTCTGCCCACTGGCCCCTCTCGTTCACCTCCGTCATCCGTCGTACCGCGATAACGGTTGGTGTGTAGCCGTGAAGTTCGACGAAGTGACCTGTCATGTGGGTAGTACCTGTTCAGTCAGACGGAATGTGTCTTGATGCTGGTGGGGCGGAAAGACCTCCTGGTCCACACATCTGCGATAGAGGTACACCGTGGTGTAGAACTCTGAGACTGGTGATTATGGCCAGGTAGCCATTTCTCCCAGCAGCACCTGTTGTTATCCAAAGCGTGCAGGAAATCTGCTACATACTGGTACCAGACTTCACCTCATTGCAGTCATGGAAACGAGTGCAAAAGTCATGCGTGTACTCCATCGATCCGTCTGACTGTCTGCCTTACGAGCTAAACTGCTGGGGTCTTTATGGAGCGAAGTAGTGGCCAACGTTTACCTGATGACAAATGGTTCAAATGGCTGTGAGCACTATGGGACTTAACATCTGAGGTCATCAGTCCCCTAGAACATAGAACTACTTAAACCTAACTAATTTAAGGACATCACACACAGCCGTACCCGAAGCAGGATTCGAACCTGCGACCGTAGCGGTCGCGCGGTTCCGGACTGAAGCGCTTAGAACCGCTCGGCCACTCCGGCCGACCCCTGATGACATTAGTGGTAACAGCACAACCTTTGGTATTATGAAGATATCAGTGGTTTTCTTTCTGCCGTCCTTGTTGAACGAGGTTGTTATGATACGGAACTTTTTCGCAGAATCTCTTGGTACTGTCTGTTGCATTCGTCTTTCTTTTGTCGCATAAAGAAACCGACCAACAACATCCTGCTGAAGTCTGCCGCTTGGCTCCCCAGAAACGCCCATGTTGGGATTTGCCTGCCCCAGTCTTGGTGTCGACATTGCCGTAACGTAGCTAAATAGTTTCGCTCTGGGACATTGAACATCTTATCCGTTTTACTGCCCTGTACAAGGTTTATATGCAACAGCATTTTTTTTATTAGGGCACATGCGGCCTACAACCAAGCGTCTTGGTTAGTGCAGGGAGAATACTAATTACGTGTGTTCGGTGTAAGAGCTTGCAAAATACACGAACCAGTCCCCTTAATGCGACCATCGCCTGTGTTCGACGTCAGTGTTCAGTAACCACTCACAGATGGCGAATTGGAGCACTAGGAATGGGAATTATATAAACTATGACTGGGGACGTGGCTAACAGTGCAGCCGCTGTCGTAATGGGGAATTGGAGTGATGTATGTGACGTCCAAATGGGCATGATTATCGGGTTTTGGACCAAGGGTGGAAGCATTTCCTAAACGGCTTTGTTTTTGAACAGTTCGCTTGCCAGCCAGCCGTTGTGGCCGAGCGGTCCTTGGAGCTTCAGTTCGGATCCGCGTGACTGCTACGGTCACATGTCGAATCCTGCCTCGGGAATGGATGTGTGTGATGTCCTTAGGTTTGTTAGGTTTAAGTACGAGTTCTACGTTATAGGGGACTGATGACCTCAGATGTCATGTCCCATAGTGCTCAGAGCCATTTGAACCATTTTGAAGTTCTCTTGCCGCAATAGTTAAAGTATACCGTGCATGGCAAAATGACGCTATCCAAAACCGGCGCCGAGGCAACTGTGGAGCATCGAGGACCGTAGATGACTGGAACGGCAGCCGAGATGTGTACAGGCGAATAGACGTGCCATTGTTAAGCCCAAATGAACTAAGGGGCTGCCAACTTTGTCTCCTCAACGACAGTTCAGCGAAGCTTGCTGCGTGTAGGAAGTGCCTGGTGCATGCGCCCTTGATGACTGCTGTTCTTCGGCGACTGTAGCGAGAATTTTGACGCTAGTACTGCAACTGTACGCAAACTGAGTGGCGACAGACGGCTGTTTCAGATGTCGTATTTTATTTTCCATCGGACAGATGGCCGTTGGCGAGTAAGCAGCGAAATGTCTGAAAGCAAAGCCTTCCATGATGGAGGGGGAATTATTAGAGTCCGGGGAATATTTTCGTGGCGTTCTGGAAGGCACAACCGATCAACGCAAGTATGCATCTAGCCTTGAGGACCGTCTCCATCCCTAAATGCAGCTTTTTCCTCGTCACGATGGTATCAACCAGCCGGACAATGCAAAATGTCACACAGTTCTCAGTGCACCTGCATAGTTCGAAGAGTACCAGGATGAGTTCACTGTACTCCCCAGGCCACCAGACTTACCGGATTTAATCCCAAAATAAACTCTATGGGACCATGGGACCATCTCGATTGGGCAGCTCGCGCCATGGATCCTCAACCGGGAAACTTAGCGCTGCTTACCACTGCTCTGTAGTCGGCATAACTCCCCATCCGTAGCGTTACCTTCCAGAACCTCAATCTCTTTTTCTGCGCAGCAAAAGCTGGTCATTCAGTGTTATGACAAGTTGTAACATTAATGTGACTGGTCCGTGTATATTTGTTGTTGCAGCTGTATTTTTCTTTTGAAATCTTATCATTAGTGGAACACATCTTTCGCTGGGTTTTAAGCGTCTGAAACGGCTTCCACACGATGTATCAACTTTCTCGGAACCGAACGTTTCTGTGCTGGGTGGATTCAGTGGAGGTAGCTGGTGGCGTGCAGATATCGCTCTGTGTGCCTATGTTTCCTGTAAGCACTATGGCTGATATGTCGATTTGCTCTACGGCGGACAAGAACGTCAAGGAATGACACGACCCAGTCTTTCTATACGTCAATCCTGATACTGATCTCGTCATTGAAACTGTTGATGTACTTCTAGAGCTTTTCCACCTCTTCACCTCCGTATCTTCATCCCCATCGGCTCCTTTCCTGCCTCCCCCCCCCCCCTTCGCTTTACCTCTTCTTCCCTCCTTTTTATTTTCCCATCATTTGTCCAGTTTCCCCCCACCTGCTCTCGGCTGTGGTACGTCACATTCGCCAACTTTTTAGTGCAGTGTTCCAGTGAATGTTCAGTGTTGTTCGTCCGGCCAAAGTGTTGCGAACAGGAACCATACTGTCGCTGGGTGTGAATTTTATGTCTTTTGCGAACAGAAACCAGACTGTCGCTGTGCTTTTTATTTGTCTGTATATTATTTTACCTGTCTGCTTCATGTGTATTTTATTAGCATCATCATCCCTATGTTCCACGATCCTTTTCGTCATGTTACCATTTAAGTCTCCGATTTTATCGCCTGTTTTTATTATTTATTATCTTCATCTTTTTAAAACAAAATCTTCAGGCTGAAGAGCGACATACTAAGCTGCTGCCAGCCCGCCCCCTTCGGAGGGAATCGAAACTCAATAAAGAAAGAAAAAAAAAGACATCCGTACCGATAACAACTATACTTAGCGGGAGCTGTGTACACTGAAAAGCAGGCTATAACTTCAATTAATGAGGGTCCCAACCAGTCGCAATATCTACAGAACACTGTGTTTCCGATGATTGTACACGATTGTAAATTATTATGTCCTCAGGTTCCACTGTTTTGCGTTATTTCCAATCTACAGGATGACAGCAGACCGTGGACAGGTCCATCCCAGAAGGCACTTTAGGCACCAAGGGCATTATTGTCTAGTGAAGGGTGTCTGATTTCTCCCCTGTTTCACAATAGTTGCAGTCCTCTCCAAGAGAGACACTACCAGAGGTACGGTTCTAAACGGGATATACAATGTTCTTGAATAAAAGTATTTTATGTATGTCTGCTTCTTTCTTTTATGATATCGTTCATCAATGGTTTCATGTGCATGTTGCATACACGGAAGCTACTTGTGTCACAAAATAAATTAATCTGTATCGGGGTGTGCTGGAAGAGCAACGTGCATTTCACGCAAGGAGTGTGAGACACGGCTCTTTGCTGAACTGCTCGCGTAGCCGACGGAAAGCTAGCCGCACTCCTGCAGCGGCATCGCGCTGCAAACAGGCCGCGTCAGCAGCCATCACAAGACAGATGAAGATCGATGGGCATTAATCCTGCCGGCGGCAGATCGCTCCGCCTCTCCACGCCGCACCACACCACACCACACCCCACCCTGCAGTCTCTTCGCTGCTGTGGCCGTCCGGCCGGACTGCGGCGTAGCACGACGCACAGCATTGCTGGCATCGAGGCTCGACCCAGTCACAGTGCGTCAGATTCGGCGAGGCATAGCCGATCAAAATCAAGATGTAGCAGAGAGTTGGCACTGGTTCGCTCAAGTCAAAGTAGCTTACAAAATTCGTCCTAGAACGCTTAGTGTCAATTACAGTTCTTTCGTTAACATTAAGGTCTTCCTACGGCGATTAGATGTCTAATATTCTCAGCGACGCATTTGCAAGCTACCTCAGGGAAGCCTGTGTAAAATTCGCTGAAAATGTCGTGCTTTAGGTCGAAGAGTTCCTAGATAACAGAACGCAGCATGGAGAAGTAAGAATGATTTCAGGTGTGACTCAGGGGATTGTCGTAATACCGTTGCTATTCACAATGTATATTGTGGATAACATCGGACGTTCACTAAGGCTTTTTGCGGATGATGCTCCAGTATATAGAGAGGTTGTAACAATGGAAAATTGTACTGAAATGCAACGAATTGACGCATGGGAATGGCAGGGAATGGCAATTGAATCTCAATGTAGACAAGTGTAATATGCAGCGAATACATAGAAAGAAAGATCGCTTGTCATTTAGCCACAGCATAGCAGGTCAGCAACTGGAAGCATTTAATTCGATAAATTATCTGGAAGTAGGCATTAGGAGTGATTTAAAATGGAATGATCATATAAAGTTGATCATCGGAAAAGCAGATGCCAGACTGAGATTCATTGGAAGAATCCTACGTAATTCAATCCGAAAACAAAGGAAATATATAACAGTACACTTGTTCGCCCACTACTTGAGTATTGCTCACCAGTGTGGCATCCGTACCGGATAGGGTTGATAGAAGAGACAGAGAAGATCCAACGGAGAGCAGCGTGCTTCGTTACAGGATCATTTAGTAATCGTGAAAGTGTTGCGGAGATAGTAAACTCCAGTGAAAGACTCTGCAAGAGAGACGCTCAGTAGCTCGGTACGGGCTTTTGTTGAAGTTTCGCGAACGTACCTTCACCAAAGAGTCAAGCAGTATATTGCTCCCTCCTACGTATATCTCGCGAAGATACCATGAGGATAAAATCCGAGAGATTAGAGCCCACACAGAGGTATACCAACAATGTTTCTTTCCACGCACAATACGAGACTGGAATAGAAGGGAGAACCGATATAGGTGTTCAAAGTACCCTCCGCCATACACCGTCGGGGGACTTGTGGAGTATGGATGTACATGTAGAGGATGAACTGAAAATAGAGATTTTAACGGACCTTGCCAAGAGAGTGTGATGAGAATTAATAGTAGCAAAGCAATGGTAAGGGAACTGATGCACAGGAAAGGAGACACCCGAAAGAGTTCAACAAATTAAAAATATTAAAATATTTACTCACATTAACAAAGGAGGACGTGGCATGTATTTAAGAAATTAAAGGAAGAACGGCATGGCTAAGCTAGCAATCAGTAGGAAGTTGTAGGTACAGTGTAGAAAACAGAACAGAAAATTCATAAAAAGGCTGTTAACATTTTTGATGTGGTGTGGTTTGGTTTGGTTTGGCGTAGAAGTGTAGACTACAAGGGATGGAGATGGAAATATTATGGTTGCTTTTGACATATCTTATCGAAGAGGATGGACTGGATAGCCTGCACGGAGAAAGTTAAGACTGGAGAGGTATAAAGAAGTTTTGGCGCAAAGTTACAAATATTGTAATGTATTTTAAGTACAAAGTAGTACTGATTACGACTCGGTTTAAGAACACATTGCTTTCTGGCAAACGCTTTAAAGGGCGTGGCGGAAGGGTAAAGGGAAACAAAGAGAATAAAATACCGGTTAATAGATAAGGTGAAAGCACAAAACAGTTCTGTAATAACAAAAACTATGGCTTACCCATGTAATGACATGCCCAACGCTGAGAACACTAAAATGAAATTGACCCTATAAGGCTCGAATATATAGTTCCTTAAGCTGTCTTTGCCTAATTAGTACCTACATTGGGAAGGTTCATTTTACCTCCTGGCAGTTCTTTCACTCCAGTCATCATGGCTAAATTTTAGAAGCACCTTAAGAAGGAAATTAGCCTAATTGAATTACTTTTAGACACACGACGTGCGGGGCAATGAAACCGTTACACCAAGACGATCACACAGTAAAGTATTATTTGATGAGAGCCTTATGTCAAAATCGTTTCTGTGGATTTCACAGGAAAGTTGACACTGAACGTTCGCATATTGCTACTTAGCATGGTTAATATTTCATGTGTGTCTTCGGGAGCTTTAATTACTGTGAGTCATGACATTTTCCTTATATTTTCGGGGTCGAATGATAATGGTTGCATTGTATTTTTAAGTCATTACCTCGCTCGTGATATTTCATATAATAATTTAGTGAGTGCCAATGTTTCTAGTGCTGAAAGGGAAGGGAGAAGATTACAGGCCGGTGGTTGGGTATCGTGCCCTCTACCAAATAATTGCAATGTCGCTTTGTATGATGCCCACGCCTGTTTTACCTTGTTTTCTGGGGAATGCTCTTTCACAGTACTTGAATTTAATGAGGCACGTTATCAAATTCTGCTTGCTGAACAGCTTCAACTTTTGACAACTTTTAGTACTGGTTACAATTTGTTTGAATATAGCAGGCTGCTTAAAGTTTGTCTGCCAATGCAGTGGTATTATCTTGTCTGTTGGACAGTGCTCTTGGTCAACTTACGTTCAAGTACGTCTACAACAGCCTGGATGGTGTTGTAATTTATAGTCAGTATTTTCTCTGACGAAATAACTGTAAAAACCAGCAAGTTCAACCTCTCTGACATGGAAACATGTTTCCTTGGGCATCTTGTGTCTGCTCATGAAATAAATATACGATGCCGTAAAAGAACTTTCAGTAATGCTCTGGTCATTGCCATACCAGACTTTCATAACAGGATATTCGCAGACTGATGCTATGTTGTAATATTACCAGAGAAACCGCCGGGTAATTATGTACACGTTCTGCCATCGAGAGTTGGAGGCACTGGCTGTTCGCTGTGGCTTGGGAAAATTTTAATTCTAATTAGAGCATGGAAAGTTTAGTCTAGAGACAGACAACCAGGCCCTCAACTGGATATTAGCTTGGCCTCGTAGAATCAGTGGATACATTAATGGGCGATGCTGGTTTGAGATTTCCATTTTTATGTAACCGTTGTAGGATGACGTGTATTTTGAGTTGACTAGGGTGATTCTGACAGACATTCCCTCTCTTTTCCAAAATCTTGCCCAAAAGCAGAACCAGTATCAGAGGATTAGTGGCATTAAAAATCAGATCCTACAGATTCAATATGTCCATGCGTATAGTTTGAATATGGATATTTGTATTATTGCATTAAACATCATGGAAGCTTAAAATCTGTCCCTCCAGCGAACTTGCCACGCTCTTTTTCAGTATTTTCAGTGTTCCCCTTGCAGCGACCATTTAAGGACCTTTAAAGCAATGATGATGAGTAAGTAGCATCTTGATGGCCCAGTTTAATTTCTGATCTCAGAAAAGTTGCAAGTGTCAGGAGTATTAGGCAGCCAAACCTAAACCCAATGCCTGTCAGTGTCTTTCGTAGTCCGGTCGAGGAGTGAGGCCAATGTACAAGATTTTATAGATTACTCGGGGCCATTTGTGCAGGCTAAACGGCAGAATAAATACATTTAGCTAAAAGGCGATGTCTAAATAAGCTCTTTGGTCGGCGCCAAACCGGGGCGTGATGATCAGCTTAACCATTTCGAATTTGAGTAGAATTTGTCTTATTTTGGACCACCTAAAACTTTGGTTAGTGATAATGATATTACCTTTACATCACGGAAAGTCAAGGAATTCTGTTTTGACAATGCCGTGACCCACGTTACAACCATCCCTACACTCAGCCCTCTTCTACTGAGGAAGTTAATAGAAATCTGAACCGTCCACTAAGACTATTATCTACCACACACAGTCAAGCCCAAGGTAGCTGGGATAACTCCATTACTTAAATAAACTTTGCATTCAGTTCTGCTGCACGTGAGTCTCATAAAACTACGTGGGCTAAATTCTGTTTGCCTACACCGTAAATTGGCCAATATTTAATCTTTGGTCTACCAATGATCTTCCTGAGTATGCAGACCCCGTACTCATCAGCAGAACTGGAAGAGAATGGCTTCTAATGTTTGCTCCGAAGATTGGCGAAAGTCTCAGACGTCCAAACGAGGTAGCGTCTGCTCTTTTTGGTTTATATCAAGAAACTATGGGCGCACAGTAAGGGATACCAGAAGATCCCACCCAAGTTTCGGCCTCATTTCGTAGATCCCTGTGAGGTCACTGAGATGTTCAACCCCGCTAGTTTACGAAAATTTAAGAAAATGTAATGAACATAGTTTTCTTGAACCATGTAAAACTGGAGCTTCCGTCGGGGACAGTAAGTCTACTTGACAATCGGAGATCCCTTCGTAAGTTTTACTTTTCAGGGAGGAGGAATGATCAGTACAAAGCGGGGCATTGATAGTTTCACACTACATCTCATCCTAAATCACAGGAACGTCTAAACCTTCGCTCCCACCGAGACCAGACGGCGATTCGAAAACTTCGGTTGGTCGGTCACGCTCAAAAGTCAGTCGTTGGTTGTAGTTGGTCCAGTGACACTAGAGTGACGGGGCAGAGGTGCCACACTGCCATATTATTCTATGTCTCGTGGCCGAGTGAGAAAGTTCTGCTTGGCGCCTCTTCTTCTACGCAGTTACTTCAGTCCAGCTCTGGTGGTTAGCTTTGAGAAGCACCATAAGAAGTGGCGATATTGCAGTGCCTGTGTTGTTCGAAGTACGATGCATAGTTCCTTTGGACATGCATTTATACCCAAAGGAACAGGCACTGGGGTAACCAATGCCCCTGCCACACACATCAAATAAATTCGCCATTGCGAATAAAGACTACAATGAGCTGTAGAATGGAATGATGACAATGAAAATTTGTGCCGGACTGGAACACGAACCCCGATTTCCCGCTTTTCGCGATCGATCGCCATTTGGCTACCCAAGCATGGCCCACGGCCAGACCCAAGCTTCTATATGTCGTCAACCATGCGTCTACAACCTGTACTCGCCCATCCATTATGTATATTCCCGTAAGGGTCTAGGAAGGCGACCACTCGAGGTAAGCGAGAAATCCGGGTTCGAGTCCCGGCTGATGGTAGTTCTTATTCGCATTTGCGAATTAATTTGGTGCGTTCCATGAGAAGGTAGTTAGACTAAGTTGCTCAGTTTTCGGCACGGCCGCGAGGGATTATCCGAGCGGTCTCAGGCACTGCAGTCATGGACTGTGCGGGTGGTCCCGGTGGAGGTTCAAGTCCTCCCTCGGGCATGGGTGTGTGTGTGTGTGTGTGTCCTTAGGATAATTTAGGTTAAGTAGTGTGTAGGCTTAGGGACTGATGACCTTAGCAGTTCCCATAAGATGTCACACAAATTTGAACTTTTTTTTTGGCACACGAAGACGAACACTATGAAATCGTTATTCCAGGATGACCACAAAACAAAGATAATGGGTAGATGCTTCATGCTAAATTGTTTGTGCAGATCTCACTGCAAAGTTGACACTGAACTTTCACTTATTGTTTCTTACCACTGTTAATATTTCATGAGTACTTTTACTGATTTTATTCGTTTTCAGTGATGAGTGTTTGATGACGTTTTCCTTCCTGTGGGTCGAGTGGCAACGGCTGTCGGTATTTTTAAAATATTGCCTTACCTAGGGATCTTTTATTGTCATTTTGTTTTTCTTAAGTAACATTATAATTTCGTGAGTACCAATGCAAAACATGGTTTCGACATGGTTAAATATAACGCTTTTGTCTCTAAATGTTTCAGGGTTTGTAATCGGCACTTCCTGTGTTTAAGTATTCAGATATTATCACTTGTTTAAACTTGCGTTTTTGCATTCTAAATGCTTATTTTAATGATATTTCTTTCTCTCAGTTATAGTTCTGGATTATCTATTGATTATTATTACCATTCCATGTCTCGTGGGGGTTGGTTATGCGAACGATAGTAAATCATAAGTGCCTCGTTAATTATCTGAAGTAAAATTTGTTTAGGTAAACCAGTATATAAAAACATTTTTTAAGGTTCATTGATAATACAGATTCTGTTTAACTCGAGTGAAGTAAATGTTCTATTCTGATTCCACGTGTAGATATATTGTTCGTGAAGTCCCATGTTTGTTATCTTGGGTTGAAGACTAAGCTAACTAAACCTCAAAATCTTATATATGCCTGCCAGTTAGCAACTGTATAAGCCTCAGAAGGTTGAAAAAAAAATCAGACAACCAGTTGAAAAACAGAGGTTCATTAGCCCATGACCTAGGTTAGATTAATGTAAAAATACCTCCTAGAGTAATCACTTTTGACATCAACCAGTGGTACATTAGAGTATCCCAAGCCGAGTGGCTCTTGTCACATATAAAGTTGACATAAAAACAAGAATTATCACGTGCCATTGCTTCAGATTGCAGCCAAATTGCATCGAGCGTACTTCAGAATAAATACCCACTGATATATTCCCACTGGTAGAGGCTCTTGTCAACATAAAATTATAACTGGAATCACAGTATAAAATTTTTGCATAAAGGCCAACTGATCAGATATACAGGTTCCTGCGCCCAGAAAAAATTGGACTGCAGAGGGCGCTAAATACACACGCGTAGTAACTGCGCCTTGCTTGTGTTAAGTAATAGCATTTTATATTAAAGTTATATTGAAATTTCCTCTATAAGGTTAATGAAAATGCAATAGATTTACTGATATACATTAAGCGCAAAATTACTAATACATTTGCAGTGGACGCTATACGGGGTGTCCCACTTATCTTGACCACTCTAAGTAACTGTTTATCCAATGAAAACTACAAAATTTTTCAGCAGATGTTTTTTAGCCATCAGCGGACATTAATCAGCATGATGGCCTTAGTTGTAGTTTTGATTTTTACAAGGATATGAACAGCGGTATGACTTTTTTTAAATGGCACCCTGTATTTTTTAATCGTTAATACATTTACTCTAATAAAGACCTTTTCAAATATGTATCACAGTGTACCATGCACTGTAACACACCGCTATATATTACATAACACAATACTGACGTTGACGCTCCCAGAACTTAGTGCAGGCACTCGGGGTAACGGAAGACATCCACATGCTGACGTTGACAGACGATAAATGTAAACATAAGCAGAATGCACATCCGTCATTCCGTCAACCATCGTCAGCTGAAAAGTTATGTGAGTAGAATGTACACCAACGAAGAGAAGGTAGAAATGCTACTCATCCATAGGGAATGTAAGTTAGCAAAACAATAATTGCAATACCACTTTCTTATGTAAGGGTACATTTATTACAGTAGTTTAGTCCTTTTAAATACTGTTGTGTAGAGTAGGCTGTCTTTCCTACAAACTGCATCGACATAACGTTCCTTTTATTGCTGTTGTTGTTGAAGGTATGCGAAATGCTAAGCAGGTTGCGGAACTGTACAGAGAGCGATATCCTATCAAGAACCCACGTTCCCAACGGACGTTTTCTCGTCTTCTTGCGACGCTTCAGGAAACGGGAAGTTTCGACCCATGACAACGCAATCGTCGTAGCACTCGCACAGACGAAGCTGCCGAAGTTACTGTTCTCCCTTCCGTTGACATGAATCCACATGTGAGCACACGACAGCTTGAACACGAGATTGGCACCAGTGTACATCGTACTCTTACACGTCACCGGTTCCATCCTTACCATCTACACCTACATCAAGAATTGCATGCGAATGATTTCCAGAATCGTGTACAGTTCTGTCAGTAGGCATAGCAGCAAATCCTCGCCAATTCGAACTTTTTTCCAATGTTCTGTTTACTGATGAATGGTCCTTCTCGAACAAAGGACAGGAAAATACAAGGAACACGCTTTATTGGTCCAGCGACAACCCACGATGGCTTAGAAAGATGAAAAATCATCGTCAATGGAGAGTTAACATCTGATGTGGAATATTTGGTACTACAATTATTGGCCCTTATTTCATCAGTAGTAGTCTAAACGGCACAGCGTACGTCATTTCCTGAGACGAATTCTTCCTCCTTTTCTGGATGAAGTGCCGCTGAGAACCAGAATGCTTATGTGGTATCGACACGATGGATGTCCAGGGCATAATGGCTTGCGTGCACGTCATATTTTGAACCGAAGGTATCCTGCCAGATGGATTGGTCAAGGACGAACAGTTACTTGGCCTCCTAGGTCTCCTGATTTAAATCCTCTGGACCTTTTTCTTTGGGGATGCATTAAAGACGTTGGCCATCGTGATATTCCGACAACTCCAGAGGACATGAAGGAACGTACCGTGCTTACTTGTAATTATCTTCAGCAGGCAACACTGGAAGCAGTAAATAATTCTTACATTCAACGGGTGCATCAGGGTATCGGTATCCACGGTCACCACTTTGAGCAACTTTGAATGTTCTACTCCTGTGCAATGGTGCAGAAGAGTAAAAGTCAATTTTGTGTTATGTTTTTTCTTGGTTTTCATTTATTTTCTGACAACTACAGCAAGTGGACTAGTTTGTGATCCCAGGCTCAAAGTCAATGTTGTGGTATGTAATTAGTAACGTTGTGTTTCAGTGAGTGGTACACAGTGAAACATTTTTGAATAGGTCTTTACGAGAGGAAATGAATTACCGAATAAAAAGTACAGGGTACCATTTTAAAAAGTCATACTGCTGTTCATATCTTTGTAAAAAACAAAGCTACAACGAAGGCAATCATGCTGATTGATGTCCCCCGATGGTTAAAGAACATTTTCTTGAAACATTTTGTAATGTCCATCTGGACAAACTGTTATTTTGGGGGTCAAGATAAATGGTGCACCCTGTATATAAGCACATACGGACTGCGCCTTCCTAGTGTTAATTAGCATAATTTTACATTAAAGCAATACGACAGTCTTTTATAAAGGGGAACTGAGGTATACATGAAATATAAAATTAATTGTAAATCATTAATGTAGCAAAGTGATACAGCACATAGATTGATAGGAGCTTACTAGGGTACACTTGTATTTTGCACCCGAATATGATAATAATATTAATGTAAACTACAGTGAAACTAGTATGTTATAAACGATGGATGTCTCTGATACGCTTTATAATGCTGATCGCTGACTATGCACTACCGCAGAGCCAAAGATATTGCTTCTGGTCTGAGTTTGTAGTGTGCACACAGTAGTAGGTAGCTGCTGTGAGCGAAATGCATTGGCATAGGCAGTTTTTTTGTAATGTACTCTGTGAAGCCACCAAGTGTTAGATTAATATAGGAATTACGAGAACATGGAAGCATAAGTCATCATGCAGGCATGGTAAAGATGCTAAATAATTATGAATTTTGTTTTGCCAGCGCGTTAGTACACGTGAGTTAGCTGAAAACTGAAATTGTGGAGTAACCTCAGAATGTACGCAAACTGATTTGATTAAAAGGATAATTTTATATTGCCCTTTTGTATTGTTTCTAAGATTTGTTAACAGAGGTACATGTAATTTGATTATTTATATTATGCTTTGTTGTATAAATTTGCTTTATAAATTTGCTGTATAAATTTCATTGTTTGTGGATCAATTAGTAAATAAGATGTAATTTTCTGACCAATGTAATTTCAATTGTCAGGTGTTCTGAAAATCCACGAAAAAATCAGTGTTAGTAAATCACCACAATCAATACGGCCTCCCTGTCCAGGTCATATGTTTTTCAAATATGTTAGATTTTTCTTAAATGTTTTTATTTATCAGCCAAAAGAATTTCATGTGCATTTCAAAGTCTTACAGCCAGCTTTGCACACCGCTGAGTTTGTAACTAGAATATTTATTTCCTCATTAGAGACCAGAATATATCGCGTTCCACCGTTGCTGTTTTAGAGGTGAGACAGTTCAATTTATTTGTTATGTGCAGAGGGTCAAAAGTTATCATTTTTGAGTAGGGCTAGAGGATTTAGTGCCTAAGGCTCTGAATGTGCTCCGCAGTGACTGTATTTCCTTATTGGTATTGGGAGCTGAATTGCCCAATTACTTCGTATGTAGTTTTTCTAACACTAACAAAGAGTAAGCACACCATTCGCAGTTATAACACGCTACACGAAAATTCGAGTTAAGTATCCATTCTTCAGTACACGAATTCATTCAAACATAATTATTAAAAGGACGTTCAGTATTTAGTGTGCAGAACATAACTATTACAAAAATTACTTCTTTTTCCAAAAAGGATGAAGGACAGAATAAAGTGAATAAAGTTACATCATAACATAAGAATGAGAACTTTCTGCTTCGCAGTAGCAATACCATTTTTAAAACAACAGCTGTAGGAACATGTGTTGATAAGGCCACGAAAAATAAAACCCAGTGATACGAAATGGCAGGTCCTCAACGGAGAAAAATATATTTGGAGGGAAACCACATTTTCAGTGGTTTTAGTGGAGATCGGTAAACACATGTTATGTGACCGTTAGCAGCAATTTAAATATATCAAGGAAGAGCTTACTCGCGAGTTGCAACTAATCGTAAATAGTAGAGGGATTGCTCTCCGCAAGTTAGTTATACATTTGCAAGGTAAACTAAAGTAATCTTTTATTTTTGACAGTAATTTTTCCGTTAAAAATAGGCAAGATCTGATAAGTAAAACGAAAATATTCAACTGCACTCCTAATACTAGGTTGTTATCCTTTGATATTACAAGCCTGTACACGAACGTTCCGATTGACGTGACACTCTCAATAGTTGAAAAAACCTCTTACTGCATAAAACGTTAACTGATATGCAAATTACAGATATGATGAGACTGTTAACGGTATTGCTCAAAAACAATTATTTTACTTTTAACGGTATATTGTATGTTCACTCATGGTAGTCGCTTACTTAGCTGGCATCCTAGCTGATATTTTCTTTAACTACCTTGAATTATTTTGCAATTATTTGGCTTTTAACGGTAAATTGTATGTTCAGTCCTTTGGCCTTGCGATGTGTAGTCCCTTAGCTGGTGGCATCCTAGCTGATATTTTCTTTAACTCCCTTGAATATTGCGTCTTCAAGACCAAGTACGAATTAATGAGGAAATTACGGTTTTATGCGCGTTATGTGGATGATTTAACTTTTGCATTTGATGGAACTGACCAAGAATTAGATTTGCTATTTAAGACATTCAACGGCTTCCACAAGAAACTTTAATTTGGAAAATAAATTCAAAATGAGAAGAGGTGACCTAATTTTCCTTGATCTGAAACTACGCAAACAGAATGGCAGTCTCATTTTCAATATTCATAGTAAGACAACCTACTCGGATATTCTTGCCACCCACAACCTCAGGAAGTTGCGTTTTTCCATTCAGCAATAAATCGTGCTTTAACAACGCCACTTTCCTCATACGTTTTCAGAAAGCAGTTACTTTAATTAAGACTATTACTATCAATAACGGCCATAAACAAGACGTAGTCGATCAGATACTTAGCAACAAAACGGCAAATAAAAAATTTTCAAAACTAGGTGACAAAAAACATAGACTAATGAAGAGGGAAATGGCAAGTTTACTTCGATACCAATTTTATGTATTGTGTCCTACAGGACTGGTCGTTTTATGATTAGAAAATACCATTGGAATGTTACCTTCTCTACGAAAGATAGTTTTAAGAAAAATTTAGTACATACAGTAAAAACTGAACAAGATCCTTTCACTAACTCAGGCGCCTATAAAATCGTCCGTAAAGATTACCCTAGCTGTTATATAGGGCACGCCGGTAGAGCTATTAAAGCCATATATGAAGTACACCTATTGGGTAAAAACAGGGGAAATGTGCATAACTCTTCATCTTCTAAACATGTAATTACTTCAAACCATGCACCGGGGGAATTATAAGAAACCGTAATTTTACGTAAGGAAATAAAAGGCTGGAGGCTGGAAATCGGGTTTCTTAGAAGAACTTGAAATTTGTGAACATGTTGCTAAGAGACACAGAAACATTTTGAAAGATAAGTTGCAACTCTCGAGTAGGCATTTCCTTTATGGATTTAAACCGCTGCTTGCGGTCACATAATACGTGTTTACCATACTCCACTAAATCGGTGAATGTGCCGTTTTCCTCAACATGTATTTTTCTCTGTTGAGGTACTGGCATTTCATATCACGGGGTTTTATTTCTCGTGGCCTTATCAACAGATGATCCTACAGTCGGTATGCCAAAAATAGTATTGGTACTGTTAAGTAGAAGGTTCTCATTTTTTTATTATGATATAACTTTAACCATTTTATTCTGTCCTCCACCCTGTTTAGAAACAAAAGAAATTTTGTTGTACAATAATAGTTATCTCCTGTACACTAAGTCTATGTGCAGAATCACGTTGCTACACCAATGTTTTACAGTTAATTTTATATTTAATACATACCTCTAAAATTATTCCATTTATTAGTGGCCTTCTACAAGAGATTGTGATATTGCTTTAATGTAAAATTATGCTACTTAACATAAAATTGTTACTATACACCAGCAGGACGCAGTGCTTACGCGCTTGTATATAGTGCCTACTGTAAAAGTCCCCTAGAACTTAGGACTACTTAAACCTAACTAACCTAAGGACATCACGCACAACCATGCCCGAGGCAGGATTCGGACCTGCGACCGTAGCGGTCTCGCGGTTCCAGACTTTGTCCATTCTATTCTGTCCTCCATCCTTTTTGGAAATAGCAGTAATTTTTTTGAACAATAATGGTTATCTCCTGCTCACTAGATCTAGGTGCAGAATCACGTAGCTACACAAATGTTTTACAGCAATACGTACTGTATACCTGTCAGTAATTTTAAACTTAACGTATACCAGTAAATCTATAGCACTTTTAGTAGCCTTATAGAGGAATTTCAGTGTAAAATGCTTTTATTTAACATAAGAAAGGCGCCTTTCTTACGCGCATGCATTTAGCACCCTCTGCAGTTCAATTTTTTCTGGTCGGTTGATCCTGTATATTCGAATAGCTGGCCTTCGTCTCTCGCATGATGTACACTTAACTTAAGCATATATTTATCCTATGATTCCAGTGTTAATTTTATGTTGAATAGAGTCACTACCAGCGCTCATTTAACAGTGCTAATTTATTCTGAAATACGCCATATGTAATCTGGCTGGTATCTAAAGTAATGGCATGTGATAATTCTCCTTTATATGTCAGTTTTATAAATTACAAGTGCCACGAGGCTTCAGCTAATCCAGAGTACCACCATTTGATGTATCGAGTGAGTACGCTTACGTCAAAAATATTTTTTTATTGTTAATATTTAGTTATACCTTTAAACTTAATTTTGTAACCGGTTGCATACATCTTTAAGGCCCACTCCTTCTGCAGAAGATATTTTTAGAAATATCGAACCTAGGTCAAGTTCTAATAAGCCTTTGTTTGTAACTAGTTGGCTGACATTTTTATTTTCTTTTTTCAATCTCTTCTAACTAAACCAAAATTACTCCAGGCTCCTTAACAGTTGTTAGCTCCCTACCTACCAGAAATTAAAAACTCTACCGTTCTAGTAACTTAATCATTTGCTGATGTAGCCCTGTGAACATCGCTGTTAAGAATCAATTTATTCGACTTTCTAGTCTTGCTTTTGCATACTGTTGTCTCCAAGGAGATATTCTATATTTATGAACACATCATCAATGGCTTATCACTGTTACAGAGGTTCTGTGTAAGCTACAACGTTGCTGCTGATGTCTTGCATTAGACTGGAGTCATCCACATTAGAGACTGGAGTTCTACGTAGAACATTTATGCATGCCAGGATGCCTGTGGTGGGTTAAGCTTCGTCCGAATCCGGGCATCAAAACACAGCTTTGGAGCACAAACCCTTATTGTAGCAGACATTGGAGTAACTTTTCAATTGTTTTAAAAGAACTACCTGACAAGTACGTGAAGCACCTACAAGACGTGGACGTCAACATTACTTCCTGCAGGTACACACCAATGGAGGGTATGTAAATTGCGTTACTCTTGTGGTCTTCCGTCCCAAGACTGTGAAAGTAGACATGTTCTTTCGACCCGCGTTTCCTCCACTTATTTACGCAGTTGAACAGATAATTAAATTCTCTGTGGTTACTGAGACTATTAAAGAGGGTTGACAGTGATGGTCATGCTGAATTCGATAGCAGCTAGATGCATGAAGTTTATTGGGATGGAGGACATGAGCTGTATATTATTTGTGGCTACGCTTTACGCCCCAGCTCACAAAAATGCGAACAAAACTCGTCTCTTTATAATAGATATTTCTGCTCCCAGTCAGTGCAAAGACAGCCAGCGACACTGCTTCGTCGAAGGGTAAGTGTTCCCCAGACAGCTCAAGAAACAAACATTGACTGAGCAAATGTATTGTGCCTGCCGCTTGTGTAACAGAGAACCTGCAGCACTGTAGTTTGGCAATTATGCGACCGACGATTTTCTTCAAAGATTCTGTTTAGAATTGTCCTGGTAAATTTACTCGTTATTTCCTTGTCACAGGGGTTAAATATTCTGAATTATTCTCACGTAATGGATGACATACAGGTAGCAAATTTATGATTCTGAGCCCTGCAAGGTATTTTCAACAAAAATACAAAAACTTTCACATTTACATTGAGAATAATTCTCCGTATTGGCGACCACTGGTGGAATTTTGTATGCTATCTTAGCAGTAAAATGTTTGGTCTCTAAGCCAAATCCTGCATTTGTTTTCGGCTTTTGATCTCGTTGGTGACAAGATTTTTATCTCTACTGTGGGAGAGGTACTAGTAAGTCGATTTAAAATCAGTGAAGATATCCTAAAAGAACGTCTCTCCCTTACGTGTTCTAGCTACACTGATTCTGTACTCTGTACTGATGAACCTCCCGTCAAATGTATTCAATTAATTGTAGCACTGCATGGTTTGTTATCTGGATTTCGTGATACACCAATTCCTACTGCTACATTGTGTACTTTCGTGGTAGTCCCGTAACGCTCCTTCAGTATGACTGTGGACTGAACCTAGAAACAGACATTTCTCACCTTAAAGTGCATATTATCCTGATAATTCATGACATTTTGGGTTTCTTAGATCTACAAAAGAAAAAGAAAAGCAATTTCATAACGTTATCATGATGAATTGTATTTGATTTGTATTATTGCAGTCGACACAATACAGCATTTTTTTCGTTACTTTATTAATCAGCAGAAATATGATCTGCTACATTATGTCCAACAGTCTGACAATGTTCGGATATTTCTTTCAGCTTCACATCTGTAGTATTATATTGGTAGGAGTTTGTCTCCTTGCATGTTACACCGTGTTAACAGACATTAAAGCTATGCAGATCAGTATAACAGTGATTCGAGGCTAACTGTAAATCATGATAAGCTGCATGAAACTAGTAAGAAGAATGATAACCGAAGAAAATGTGTATGTCAAACGACGGAAAATCACATCAACTTTGGGGATAGTGTGTGAAGGGACTTTTTATGTGGCATCACAGTCTAATATATACAGTCACTGCGGTTAACGTTGTTGCCAAAGCACAGATGGAGACCCACTAGCGCCCCTAGCGGCAAGAAAGCGATAAGTTGCATAATCCTGCGTGAATTTGTGTAACATTATTGGTTGCTTGAGTGACAGCTTCCATCCAGAATTGTTTTCAATGTTATTTTAACAACGATGAAGAACATTACGATCTATACTTGCATGACGGTATAAGATTCAACTAATTACTCAACGCCACACTTCAATGCGCTATTTTTATAGCAATACTCACATATAACATATCTTGTTGAAAACGAACAAATGGCAAAATGAAAAACACGTGTAGTTTGTGAACCATAAAGTGCAATACCCGTATATGAGCTCCAGTGACACAACAATTAAATCAAAATTTCCAAAATTACTTTCTGACCCTTGTATTATTTCAGTCCCCACTGTCTAAACCGTTGACACAATCTTCCTTAAAATGATCAGGGTAAGTCCACTAGTTTCAGCTAACTCTCAGCTTTCTGGTTAATTTGTGATGTGATTTACCACCCTCATAACGTCTTCCTCTTTCTCTCTTTCTTTTCTTTTACGGTCTTGTTACAGAATGTTTTACTCGAAGCAGTAGAAGTCCACGCTTGCCGATCTCCGTAAGAGCCTGTGGGGCTTGATATCTCGTTCCTATTTAGGGCTTTATAATTGCCCTTGCAGCATTGGTTAGGAAAGTAGTTCTCTTCAGTGCTTCATCTTCATTTCCATTGAATTTATGAAGCAAAATGCAATAATTGTAGCTAATTTTAGTAGTTTAAAGAACACTATCATAGGCCAGACCCTTGTATTTAGAGCCACGTCACTTTTTGAGACAGCGTGTCAACCAAGTACACGCCAATTTTTGTCACGCTATAAAGTGTTATGATCTTAGGCTTTTTCGAATTCCCTGAACCACTGTCTATAACATCTTCATGTTGCATTATAGAAAGTACAAGAACAGCTTTATTGTTCTTGGGACAAAACAATGAAAGGATTTTGGACTTCTGAAAGCAGGAAGTTGAGGACATCTCTGTTCTTTATTTATTTGGAAGACACTCCTTAGGCACTTTGCGTTCACAAGTTAGAAGACCTTTATTTTTGAGACCATCAGAATACTCGAAAATCAGTCTCTCTTAGAATCTGCTAAATAAAATGTTTTCATCCCGTATTTAGCGAGTTTGTTATGTATGAATAGCCGAAAAAGACAGTTACCGCTAAACGTTAGCATTTGTTCTTCTACAGAAGCTAGTCACTTGACAAAAATTACTTCCGTAAGTTATTTCAAACATTTTTATTATCAGTTTCTTCTATCAGTTTTCTGTCTCTTACATCATCAAAACGTAAGCACCGTAAGAGAAAGCAAAATCATTGTTCACTCATCGATAAGTAACATGATCCCAGGCAACTGCCTTCGGAATTGTCCCACATTTGATGAGTGTTTTTCCTATATAAATTCATTGTATCCATAAGATACAGTAAAAGCAACAATGCCCTAATTTTAATTTTTCATTCGCATTACGGGCATCTGGGTCCCTGCTAGGGTGTGCCCTGGCCGTTTCTATGTATATATTTGTGCAGTTGGTTCTTATTCTAATGACATTATAATCAAAGGAAAGCCATACCAGGGCTGCCACAGAAATTTTTTCTCGGACACCGTTTCGCGGTTCCGGCATGTGTGATTATATTGTATGCCCCGGTAGGTACGTTGGTAGCGAGCTAATGTTTCAGCCATTCTGTAGTCTTATCTTTACCAAAGAAATATCTTTAATTTGAATTGTTACTTAAAAGAGCCCCTTTTTTAATGCTATGATATTCTTGCTCAGAAGATCAATGATGATTACTGAGCACTTCATTGTCTTTTTCACCTTCAGATTCATTAGATAAAATGTTTATCGAACCAAGACAACAATGTTGCTTGATAAGAAGTTTTCACACCATTCCTCCTTTTACGTTTGCTATAAACATTCGAAAATTAGTAGTAATCATGAATGTAAAGATTAAAAGAAAACTTAAAACTGAATAGAAATATAAATGCAATTTGAAGCATGTTGTACAATACAGGACGAAGGTGGCTAAGCTGTGCTGATAAGCTCCCTGTGTCTGACATGAACGTGAGTCCATAATACGCCACTGCGTTGAGATGGGTAATGGTAGCTCACATCTCGAGAGTAGGTCAGTGTGAGTTGTTTACGAAAAACTGTGAAAGGAACCGTCTTCTTTTCTGCGAACCAAGACATCTAAAAATGGGAGGTCTCCATTTTTCTCCACTTCCATGGTGAACGTTGGTACCCCATGTAGCCAAACTACAAAGATGTCGTCCACATATCTCCAAAGTCTTCCATAAAATGGTTAGCTACTATGAGAGAAAAAGGGCTATTTACAATAGTACTGCTAGCTTGCTGAAAATATTGTTCAGGAAGTAAAAATTATATGTAGGTAAGCACATGTGGACTTCATGAGCTGCCTAAGATCCATAACGAAGGGGTTCAGCTTTATCCGAGTTGTGTAGGAGGCCCAACATATCAGCTAGCAAAACAAGTGGCTTCTCTTCCGAGTATTTCTGCAGAAAAATGTGAACATGACATACGAAACTGAGAAGATTTTATACAACGACAGAAGATTTTGCCCCTCGAACCAGCTGACGTGTTAGTGAGTCTCGATGTGGTCTCCTTATTCACTCCAGTAACTTCGGTGGGTTCATTACTACTTATGTGCTTACCTTGTCATACATTTCATTGAATGAACAATATTGTGAGCTGACTGGGGATTTGCTACGTGTAGCTCTTTGTCTCCCATAGTAGCTAAAATTTTTATGGAAGGTTTCGAGGAGAAAGCGCTTCGGTCAGCGGTGTTGCAACCTAAACGTTTCTGGAAATATGTGGACGTCACCTTTGTAGTTTGATCACATGGGGGGCAACGCTTGCTGCATTTCTGGAACACCTTAACCCTCCAATCCGAGCATTTACTTAACCAAGGAAGTGAAGAAAGATGGAGGCATCCCAGTCTTAGATGTCTTGGCCCGCATGAAAGAAGACGGTTCCCTGGGTCACAGTATTTCGTAAACCAACCCTCACTGACCTGTATCTACGAGCTATAAGCTACCATCACCTATCTCAAAGCAGTGGCCTATTACGGACTTATCAGTACAGCTTAGCAATTTCACTGTGTTTGTACAAAACGGGCATTCTGATAAACAGATTAGTAATGCATGTTAACCTGCACACACTAAATGTCAAAAACAGCCAGAAGGAATACAGAACTCCACGCACTTGGTTTTCCTACCCCATGATAGTGACGTGTCCTTTAAATTGATAGGCTGTTCAAGAAACATCAAACACAATTTGTCTTCTGCCTTTCAGAGCAATTATAAACGATGCTGGTTTCGATTCTGTGAAAAATAACCTACGTCTAAGAGGACCAGGGGTATATAATATCCTGTGAGAGTGTGAGAAATCATACACTGGTCGTATGTGTCGTACGGTTGGGACAGATGCGCGGAACAGAGACATTAGACGAGATTGGGTCAAAGTCGACTGTGGGTGAACACTTTTTTGACGCGATACATAACATAAACAACGGAGAGACAAAGTTCCTTTCGCCCCCGTCCATATCCTGAGACTCCATCATTAAAGAAACAGTTGTAACACACATAAATAATAACCTTATTAATGGAGACAAGGGCTTTGAAGTCAGCAAGGCATGAGAACCACCATTGGCGATACTATCGCGGCCGCACAAGAACGAATCAGAGTCAACACAGACGAAGAATCAGAGTCCACACATTTGAACCGGGCACCAACACTCTGCCCCTGCTCGCGATAAGACTAGATTTGGGGCCGCTCTTTTCCCGTGTCGCGTATGCGGACGAACTCTGATTCATCTACGGTGAATCTGCGCTTTTCTAGCGAGCCAGCGTTTATATTGGGGAGCCACTGCTGCAACACGTCGTCAGTCATGTTGAACCCCTGACACTTTTTGCTTGCGAGTACGTGCGCGTTGTTCGTTATGGTCACGAGAGTTGCTCAGCGTTGTTTAGTCGTAGTGTCTGAGTCGACGTTGACTTGTCGTTCGCCTCCCAAGGCAGCGTTGTTTTTTCGTACGCATTCCGTTGCCGCTGGCATTTATAGGCGACAGGCGTTAGTGTATATAGGCTGTAAGCGCTCTAACGACGTCGGTTGGGCTGAGGCAAAGCATGAATAGGGGTCCCGGACAGGAATCCGCAACTGAATGACTCTTCCGCCGCCCCTTCGCTCGGCAATGTGACAGCGGCCGCTCGACGGCCGTCCTGGAAAGCTGCCGGATGGGCTAAGGACCGAACGCAACGTGCCTCCTGCCACAAGTCACAGATGACCAAAGAATGACACCAATTCACGTGAATCTTGTCCACAGCATCGAGTGAGCGTCCGATCTTCCCCTTCATCATCCTGCGACTCCCATGGCCGCCTGATAGTAGACTTCTCACCTGCTGACGGTCAAGCTACGTCAGCCCCCATCATTGATACAAGCGACTGCCATGTGGACGCCCTATCAGGTGCTGCTTCATGTACACCATTCCGTCGGCCCAACGGCCCTTCTGGGTATTCCGACTACGTCAGTCCCTACCCCTTCAACCCCCCACCCCTCCCCCCTGCGGTTGACAATCTAAACGGTCTTTCGCTCGCTCCCGTCGCAGCGGCCGTGATTCGGATTCTGATGCCTCCGCACCTGGACAAGCGGCACCTGTTGCTGCCATGGACCAGGACATGGGTCCCCCTCCCAACCTCACTTCTCAGTAGCCGCTGCCACCTCTACCAAAGATGGAGAAGACCCCTCCAGTCGTTGTTTACAATCCCACGAACTACATTAAACTGAACACTGAACTGCAACGCCCTATTGCAAGCCAACAATAGCCACTATACCAGAATGACACAGTGTATCATTATCTCCAAGTCCTCAACTGTTGGAAGTCCAGGGCTATGGGCTACTACACTCAGCAGGCTTCTGGCGACAGAAGAACAAAAATCGTCTTCAGTGACCGTCCTTGTGAAGTTACAGAAACAGACGTTAGGTATACATTATGCTGTCTCAAGTTCCTGGACCCTTTGGTCAACCGATACAAGCAGAGGTACCCAGAGAACTGGAAATTAATCCCTATACTCACCCATGTTCTCTCCCTTATTAGGAGAGAGGGCGTCGAATGCATTTACCAAATCCTGTGCACCAAGTTGAGTATTGAATCATATGAAGGCCCCAACGGCCCCTCCATCTGCTGTAGAGTCAACGTTTGCAACACACTGGCAATTACTGTTCGCTGCCTTTTCGGAGTGTCAAGTGTGCTGACTCGCATCTGTGAGGACTGTAAACTCCCAGTCTGTGTTTGGACACTTCTCACGACCCTCACCATCTGGCTTCCTGGAAGGGCTATCCTATGAAGTCTTCCCACCCTGCACAGAGGAAACCGAGGACGAAAGTCGACCCGCCATCAGGGGCAGCCCCCATTTCCCCATCTTAAGGGGTAAACCCAACCACCACCCTGCCACTGATGCTCAGGTGTCTGACACAGGATCCCCTATCTGCTCCTTCTCCTATGACCACATTTGCTGCTGCAGCTCTGTCTCCTACTGCTCATCCGTCTTCTGTGACGCATGCCAACGCCCACCAAACTGAAAGACAGCGGCCTCCTTCCGCCCATCTTCTGCAGCCCCACAACCCTCCAGTGTGGAGCCTTATGCTTCTTTCCAGGAAGACATACGAGAGTTCCTCCAGGTCGTCTCTCTGCTCACGCGGCCCCACATCAGGACTGTCATTCGTAAAAGAGCTCAAAAGATCCGTCGGTCAGAGGATGCGGCCACTAACGTAATCTCCCTTGTTGATGGGCTCAGCCAGATTTTGATATAATGGCGAATCGCCTGCCAGACAACCATCAGCCCCTTCGAGATCCAGTTTGTATTTTTAATACTAATGGCCCTAAGGTATGAAGACTGAGCTGAACACTTTCCTCTACCCCTATCATGTGGATATTTTACTTGTCTCAGAAACAGACCTGAAACTCACCATCGATTTTCGTCTCCGCAACATGGTTTGCCATCGGCACTGACTGATTACATCGCCAAGGTTCCCAACTTATATTTCTGTATAAGTCACTTGTCCGTAATCATGATGTTCTCCATCTACTTGAACATATGTAGGCTACGGGAGTCACTGTTTCCACCCCACCTCAGTGATATATCTTTTGCTGCAGCGAATCGAAGCCCCAACCTACCACTTCTAGAAAGCAGATCTCCGTACCTTGGCATCATTTGACAAACTCATTGACAAGGCAGATATCAACACCAAGCATCTGGCTTGGGAGTCTAGCGTTGATAATCCTAGGAACAGACTCCTCCTTGACCTGGGAGATCCCCCTCACTCCCATCCATGTACCAGTCTGCTCCGACTACCATACGAATGTGCTGGGTGTGGCCATTTTCAAGAACACTGTGGCGCAGTTTGCGATGGAAACACTCCATGAACTGGCCCCTTACTATGACCCCTTGCTCCTGTAACTAACCGACATTGCTGTCTTTAGATGTTCGTTCTACCTTGATCACCACAGATTGGGATACATTTTCCAGGATCCTTAATAACACCACTAGGAAACACCTCGACCTGACAAAGCCTGCCAATCTGATTAGTGCTGTTGATTTCCTAACCACAAAAATACAAAAGGTGCTGAAGGCCTCTTCTACCATTTTCCCAAGGGCTTTAAAAGCACTAGATTACTTGATTCCCTTATTGCATGAACTGAAAATGCAGAAGCATCGCTACTGCAGGCAGTGGATGCAGTTTTGTGATCTTCAGGCTAAGCATCGCATGAAGCTTCTCCAACGTGAATTCTGCCGCTTGCCGATTGGAGAACGGAACAATGAGAGGTCAAGATGTCTGCCTTCCTCCTCCAACATAAATCCAGATGGGCTTTGGTCCGAGCCCTGCGACGTTCAGCAGTGAAGACCAACCATCCCATCCACACAGTGAATGGCTTAACTTATGATGCTCTCCAAGTGGTAGAAACTCTGGCCGATGCGACTGAGGCCCAAAACTAATTGCTCATTCAGGACCTCACGCCTGATGAACTCCGAGATGAACACGAGATTCTGGCAGACGTTGTTGCTTTCAGACAAAGACCATTCTGACTGCCTCTCACCTCACATCTCCAGCGGGAATCGAACGGATGCTCTGGCGGAAGGTTTGGATGGCATCTTATATACCTCTGCCAACTTCCAGGCAAACCACTGGTCGTATTTACCAGCATCCTGGACTGCTGTCTCACAACTGGCGCCCCCCCCCCCCAGTAGGAGCGGGCCAAAAAGACTCCCATCTCCAATCGCTCAAAGTATCCTACGGTCCCTACCAACAACAGACTCATTAGCCGTATGAATACTTTGGCAAAGGTTCCAGAATCTTTGATCCTCCATCGCATTTCCCAGCCACTGGCGACGGCCTGACTAATCTGTCCAGAAGAGTTCAGATTCGCTTCCCACCTGTCGGCCCAACTCCAAGTGCTTAGGATCACGGGACATGTCAGCAAAGGCTTTATCTCCATCATGCCGACGCCAGCGGTTTACCTGGACCTGCTAAACAAGTACGACAAGATTTGATAGGACAATCTTGTGTGAAAAATTCTGACACAGACGGCCATCCCCGACATCTGTGTGAAGATCGTGGAGAATTTCCTCCACAATAGGACTTTCTTGGTCACTGAGCAAGATCACTGCTCCAGCTTACGTCACATGTCGATGGGTACCCCTCAAGGCTCTGTGTTGTCTCCCATTCTCTTTAAGATTTATGTTAACGATATGCCAGCCCCGCCACACTGCCACATGGCGCGATATGCCCATGATACGGCGCTCTATACATCTGGCCTCAACACCAGCTCATTGCTCAGCTCCAGAGGCAGGTGGACGCGATAGTGACCTCGTGTCATTCAGCCGAGATTGCCCTCAAAACTATGGCCGTCTATTTCACTAAACAGCGTTCCATCCTCCGCCACAACTTCACTATTGCAGGTGTGCAGGTCCAATGGCGGCCTGATACGAAATATCTATGTGTCCAGATGGTTAAAAAACAGCTCTTCCATCGACATGCAGAATACATCACCCAAAAAGGACATAAACAGATAAAAGTGTTGTACCCAATGTTCACCAGCAGAGAACTGAACCTCGACACCAAGCTCCAGGTGTAACGGATGGTTGTCCACCCTCCTCCCACCTATGGCTCCACTGCGTGCGCTACTATTAGTGCCTCCCGGATGCAGAGCTTTCAGCGCCTGCAGAATAATATTCTTTGGTGGAGACTGCATGCCCCTCCCCTTACGAGGGCCTTTACCCTCCACGAGGAAACGGACGTGGCCACTCTAAAGATGTCCATGCGAGATATAGCGAGGTGTCTTTATGTCAAAGTGGAAGCCCTATGCGACACAGTTGCGCACCATGTCACCACGACTCCCCTGCAATGGAACGGACACCCTGTTCCTCTCACTACCCCTTAGAACTCCGATTCTGAACATGGATAATATTAGCCACTCATGAAATGTTAGTGCTGACTTTACCACTCGATGAATGTCGACCATCGAAAACCACCAATGTTGGTACCTAATGTAGTCAGTAGCAATGTAACCTCTCGCCTGCAACCTGAACTTCCACCTCTGTAGGGTGGTATGGGACTTCAACGTGCACTGCAGTGATGCTTTTGGGAGGACGTACACCAGAACAGTAAGACCATGATCCACCATTGACCTTGAGTCAATGAAGCAGAATCGGAAATGCTAACACCAGTAGTCGCGTGCGTGACAAATTGTTAAACAGAGCACGCAGTGTGCACCAACTTATTTTTATATTCCATACCAGTAGCCACGTTCAGACGATAAGTGTGAAATACTGAACATTGAAGTGGAACTCACAGCTGTACGACCTCAAATTTGTGGACAACCCATACAGGCGACAAAAATACAAAACGAAAATCGCTGTGTGACATGTGTCACCTGAGCCGCTATTCAAGGGCTAAAGTCGTATAGGCCTTAAGATTAATGTTTGTTTTCAATTCCTTGTGTATTTCGCTTACGAGCCATTTACTGTATTTTTGCATCCCAAGAGTTAGTAAGACATCAAGGGCATGGGGTATTCACAAAGTAAATGGAAACAGAGCCATAACTCAAGAATTAAAAGACCTGAGCTCAATATCTTCATGAAGAAATTGTAAGGCGCCAAAATTTGTATTGCATTAAATTTGTACTACCAGTAGACGTCGCCTCATCTTATTACCAAACTTTGATGTTATCAAAAGGTTTGATTAGTTGTTTGGAAAGTGTTCTTATATATGTATTTTTATAGTATGAAGAGATTGTGGCCTGAAAATATCTGAGCAATTGAATCTGGTCAAAGTAAGCGAGTTCATTAAGCACGGAAAACTCCTCAGTTAGCAGTTAGTCACTGTTGGTTGGTAGCCCGACTAAGATCAGTCAAAATCGGGGTTAGCCTCGGGAGTGTTTCATTCAAATGCTACACTCGTTTAGGAGAATTGCGTAATATTGTTATCGTCTTGTTTGGAAGATATATACGCCGATCTGTGATAATTCTGATCTCACTTTGTATGACAAAGAGCGTCTAGTGACTGATTTGAGTGGGAAATTAGTATTATGTGTGAGGTAGCAGAAGTGGCTGTGGTATATTGTAGTTTCGGACTGGTTTCTCGTGGCTGATAATTTTATGCCAAAATAGTTACTGAACGAATTATAGCTTGAAAGCGTCGTTTGTAGCCCATCAGTATCTCGGTGACATTAGATATTTTTGATTTTGTTGTGGGTGACCAGTGACGTTATCACGTGAACACTTAATTCGAATTTCAAGGTGGAGAAAGCACTCACTAAGGAAAACGTGCCTCTGCGTTATTGCGTCAGTGGATTTGAAGGTGAAAGTAAGCACTTAGGAAATAGTGACTTATCGATATTGTGTTAGGGCTTATTTTACAACTTCAGCGTGAGCGTCGATGTATTTCAGTCGATGTTTCGATATCTCTATATAGATACATGCACTGTGTTTTCTTTGTGATGGGAGAACGGACGTTCTACAGTTGTATCTGATACACAATCAATCTAAAGTAGTAGGAGATTTGTGCCTGCGTTCTCGAATTGAGTAGCTTTTCCTGTAAAACTCTAAACGACAAAGGGAGAACTACTGTTACTGGGGACATGCTAATTGTCTCTCGTATCATGCGAGTGCCCTGTTTTAAATAATTTCAATAGTGAGGCCGCGGAAAGTCAACGCTTAAGTTCGATTAATTTTCAGTCTGTTTTTAAGTCCAAGCAGCCAGTTTTTTCGGTTGAAGAGTTTGTATGATTGGCCAGCACTACTCTTAAAATAAAAGCTGTCTTCTATCGGCACATGAAAGAAAACGATTAATAAACACAGAATAGTTTCTTCTTTAAAATTAGTCTCCCGAATCTCATTTGCCCCTATTTATTATTCAAAGGGCAAAGTTCAGTTTTATAGCAAAAGAATAATTTGCAAATACTGTAAAGTAAAGAGGTAAAAGGAAGTCAAAGATTAGATAAAGAAAAGTCTGCAGCGTTATAAAGAGCTAATATATTAATTCCCAAAGAAAAAGAAATATTTGTTCAGATATCTTAATTTCCACAGAGACAAATTATTTCATATTTCTTAAGTTAAAAACGAAGGAAACTATTACCAAGATTTTATTTAAAGGGAAAGATAATTAATTGTTGAAACAAAGCTGATTCGCTTATGTCTGAGAGTATGAGAATATTACAGCGAATTAACCCATCTGTATTCGAGTTACACAACGATACTGTTACAGCGTGGCTGCTACGTACAAAAGATATGTCTGGTTAATAACGTGAGTTAAACAAGCGAGTAAATTGTATATCTGAAACCGCGATGTAAAATAAATATTATTTAAAATTGCAGACAAACACACGGCAATTATCTTGCTGTACGCAATTTGAGTGTGGTTTAAAATTGGAAACGTATTTATGCGGTATTTTCGAGCCCGACAGATCGTATTTTTTCTATAACGGAGTTCAACATTTCGGTTACTCCGTTGATTAGCGAGATATGTTCTCGTATAGTAGACTAGGACGCTGGAAGATTTGGTTTTATTACTGCGAGTGGTGAGGTCTAGTGTCTGATTTTCTATCCAACGTATACTATATTGCGTAGCATTTTCCAGTAACTTCGATATGGTCTTTGGTGATAGTTATTCGTATGAACATGTTACTATTAATACCATTATTATCATATCCGGGTAGCTACTACTAGCCCATCAAACCACGAATAGTATCTCTGGCAATTTTACAGTGCGCAACATCTTCGTAGTGGTACGTAGCGTGGTCTGTATCGAGAGAATTTCAACATCCAAGTGAAAGTGTCTACGTTGTGTTGTAGACCGACGATATTTTCAATACTGGAGTTAACGCTCGCTGGTTATCTTACGAGTAGTCTCACTTGTGAAGTCGAGTGACTTGTTTCCACAACAGAGCTAACATAGCAAACTCTTGTGTTGGCTCAGCTCAAGTACAACTGAGCGAAATTAAGGTTTTGATTTCTATTGTGCAACTTTCCTATCCCCTTACGTGTCACTGTGCCTCTGTAATGTCTAATTGTTTTGTTATTTGCGAAGGTGATGGTATCTGTATGGTGACGTAGTACAATATGTTCTCGAAATTGCACGTAACTGCAACTTTCCCTCCGGAACCAGGAGAATTTAAACACTGTACTTCTACCATAAGAAGCATAGATATCTGTTGCTAACTGTTCTAATGTGAAGCACTTCCTTTGGTTCAAATGAAACTGAGCACTATAAAGCTTGAGGATACTGACTGTGATTGAGGCATCGAGTCAATGTCTTCAAAGATATTTGTACAGACGACTCGTAATTTGCTTCAAAAAATGGTTGAAATGGCTCGGAGCACTAAGGGACTCAACATATCAAATCATGAGTCCCCTAGAACCTAAACTACTTAAACCTAACTAACCTAAGGACATCACACACATCCATGCCCGAGGCAGGATTCGAACCTGCGTCCGTAGCGGTCGCGCGGTTCCAGTCTGAAGCGCCTAGAACCAGTCGACCACAGCGGGCGGCTCAGTTTCGTTGACAATCAACAATTTTAGGCAATGTCTATGTATTTGCTCATTATCGCACTTCGTTCGACTTTCTAATGTGCTAATAATTCTTAATGTCATTACTTCTCCTTTGAAACACGTTTGTACTGAACGATTTCTACGTTTGTGGTTCTATTGTAGCACCAACTGTGCTTCTTTTTTTACGTTAAATAACATAAATGCTCTATCCCATATCAGTTTTCTGTTTTAAACTGTCTTAACGGATCTGTGCAGTTACAATTTTTGTAATTTATTATCTCTTCTGCTGTTTGCTGTCTATTTCTTGTTCTTCAAAAGAAACATTATTCAGTAATGTCTGTAGGTTACAAGAAAATCGTAACTAAGGATTCTTGCAATGTGCTGTTTTATACTTCTAAAGAATAGTGAAGTTGATATCTTCTTTGTGTTGTTGCTACAGTTTAATGCTCTATGTATGTTCCTGTTTCTACAAATCGATATAAAACATTAATACTCGAGCTGTTTGGTTATCATATTGAGTAGTGTAGCTTACTGTACACTTGGCGCGCTACTGCCCTAGTGTACATAAAAATGATGAAGGGTATAGCGAATGTATGCATTAGACTTCGGTGGCATTTTGGTTAGGCCGGTATTACACTATCAAATTTCTTTGTGAAATATCTTTGTCAAAAATTTTTGTCAAAGATATTTGATGGTGCAATAGGGAACTTTGTCAAATGTCGTCCAATATTTGATCAAATCTAGGTCCTCGCTGTAGATAGGATCAAAGAAGTCGCTTGTCTTCTGTTCACTGCAATGTGACAAGTTACCACATGGAGAGCTAGCATCGCTGCATCGTTTTGTCGTCTGTACTGTTTTTATATACATTGCTGGTAAATATAATACAAAATTAATAGAGATGTATGAAGCTGATGAGGCGCTTAACAACGTGAGGCACCCTTAATACAAAAATAGATTAAGAAGATTGGAGACCTGACCTGATCTAATCTGATCTAACCTAACCTTCTCCTGTAGCAAGGAATCGGAGTGTTACAGTGAGCCTGTCTTCTGCGAATGTAGTAGTTCTTAAACGAATATTGTGCTTTGTGATATGAGGATACACTTCAGGTGAGCACATACATAAATGTATGGTAATCCACTCTTAAGTAATTGATGTACGACTAGACGTCCTCCACTATAAGCTCAAGTAACAAGTTTTGTTGAATGCTTTTATCATGTGGTCGTAAAATCAACGGCTTCATCCAGGTATGTTTCCTTTATTTCCCCCACTTCTCATCCGCATATGCACACAGTGCAATTGTGGTACATGCAACTGCTGCAGGTAATAACAAGTTGTTGTTGTTGTCAGCCATCTTGAAATTTGACGAAACATATGATGACAGTGTAATACCCCCTCTACCGCTACGTCAAAGATCTTTGTCAAATATATTTGACGGAATATTTGATCACATCTTTGATCAAATCTCTGACAAAGAAATTTTATAGTGTAATATCGGCCTTAGGTCGGTTGGTGATATGTATCTAACGTCATGATATGTATGTAACGTCGTGTCCCGTGGTGTTGCTTCGCAAGAGCTGTCTTGTCCAGCGGGGCACATTTCTCAGCGTCATCCACGGAAACAGAATGAGACCACGCTGCAGGCGGTCTGGGCACCCCACAGCGGCAGCTGTCAAGGACAAGTGCCGCAGAGGACCGGCCGCCGTCGCCATGGAGACAAGGACAAACTCTGGCCAAGTAGGGCTGTTGGTGTTCTGGGCCAGAAGTCCAAGTCTCTGGAGAGGGCCTGTGACTGTCGGCCTTCCAAACCATTACTCTGTTAACGAATAACGAACACTCGCTGAGGTCAATTACACTTCTCGAATTTATGTCACAAGCTTCATCAAAAATAGGTAATTCGCGAGGGTGATAATAAAAACATTGAAACTGGACTACTGGGAAAGAATCCTTTATTTCCGATGTTTGTTTTTCTATACATCTGTGACGGATCGACAATATAATTTTTTACCCTTCCGTTACAGTAACTCCAGCAACACCCTGACAACCTGGGTCAAACAGACAACATGTAGTCAATGTCGTTTTGCTTCAGTCTACTGCAATGCAGAATGTTGCAGACTTCCGTCAAGAGGTGTTTCTTGATGCCTATTTTAAAGCTAATGAATGAAACAACGCGAAAATTTCCTGTCATAAAGATTACGTCGTATCATTCATAGCAGTCTTTCCACTTGAAGCCTGTGTAATGCCCAAGAGATACACATGGGTGCTTGTGGCGCCAAGCTAAGAGAGCAAAATTTCCAGCGCCTATCATAATTAGTAGCAGAAACTAGCACCGGTGAAATTATACAGTAATAGGAGAAAAACAGTTACAGTAAACAGAGTCGGCAAACGAACCGTCTACCAGGTAATTTTGATTATTTACGAGCTGGATCTGACATCCGTATCAAATACTGTCCTCGTAAGTAGAAATGTATTTGAAATTCAAATGTTTCAGTTGAGTCACTGTCTAATTTGGCTCTAACTGTACCCATTGTCTACCTTCGAAAAAAATACAATACTATACCATTTGTGTTATGATTTCAGCACAACTCAGCAACTTGAAAATGTTCTACGAACGAAACACAATACATATGTAATAATACAGCTAATGGGGGTTTCATTAATCATTAATACTACTTCAGTATGTAGAAAAGTCAAGAGCAGTGACATTAAGAGTGCAATGGGAATTCCACTGCTAACTACAGAAAAGAGATTGTATAGGGAGGAGGAGTATATTCAAGTCATCTACAATTGGGAAGACTTATCCAGTGACGTGACATACGAAGAAACAGAAGTCACCAGGAAAGAGACAGGGATAAAGTGTGATAGTCAGAATTTAAAAGAACTTTGGAAGACTTGGATCAAATAAGGCAAAGGGAATAGATAAAACTCCATCGAAATTTCTAAAATCATTGCGGGAAGCGGAAATAAAACGATTAGTCAGGATGGTGTGTAGAATGTATGAGACCGGCGATATATCATCAGACTTTCCGAACAAACATCATCCTCACAATTCCGAAGGTTGCAAGAGACGACAAGTGCGAGAATTATCACAGAGTCACATTAACAGCTGATAAATCTTAAATGTTGACAAGAATAATATACAGAAGACTGGAAAAGAAAATTGAGGATGTGTTAGATGACCTTCAGTTTCGTTTTGGAAAAAGTAAAGACATCAAAGACGCAGTTATTGCATTGATACTAATAATAAAGCAAAAGTGAAAAAAAAATCTAGACCTGGAAAAAGCATTAAACAATGTTAAATGGTACCAGATGTTAAGATGGCTCTGAGCACTATGGGACTTAACATCTGAGGTCATCAGTCCCCTAGAACTTAGAACTACTTAAACCTAACTAACCTAAGGACATCACACACATCCATTCCCGGGGCAGGATTCGAACCAGCGATCGTAGTGGTAGCGCGGTTCCAGATTGAAGCGCCTAGAATCGCACGGCCACACCGGCCGGCACCATATGTTCAAAATTCTGAGGAAAATGGGGATACGTTATATGAAAAGACCGGTAATTTGCAATATGTACCAGAACCAACGGGGAAGAATGAGAGTTGATGACTAAGAACGAAGTTCTCAGATTGAAAATAAGGTGTAGGGTAAAGGTGTACTCTTTAGCCCCTATTTTTCATACTATACATCCAAGAATCAAAGAGAGAAATGAAAGAAAGTTTTAATAGGGTGATTATTCAGGGAGAAAGGATATAAGTGATAACACTCGCTGATGACACAGCTATTCTGAATGTAGGTGTAGTAGAAGCTAAGGGATGTGCTGAATGGAACAAAGGGTCTAATGAGTACAGAATATGGACTGAGAATAAATCAGATCAAGAATAAATTAAGGGAAAGTAAAGAAAAAGAACAGCGAGAAACTTCACATCTGAATTGGAGACCACGAGAGTACGAAGTTAAGAAATTCTGATACCTAGGCAGCAAAATAAACCATGACGGATTGAGCAAGATGGACATAAAAAGCTGACTAGCACTTGCAGAAAATGCATTCCTGGCCAACATAAGTCTGCTACAAATGGACTTATGCGTTGATTTGAAGAAGAAATTTCTGAAAATGTACGGTTGGAGCGCAGCATTGTATGGTAGTGAAACATAGACCGTGGGAAAACCGAAACAGAAGAGAATGGAATCCTTGATAGGTGGTATTACAGACAAATGATGAAAATTAGGTGGACTGCTTAGGTAAGGAATGAGGAGGTGAAGAGGTTCTGCAGAGAAGCGGAGAGTAATGTAATATATGGAAAACAATGACAAGGAGAAGGGAAAGAATGCTAGGATATCTACAAGGGTTGGAACTTTAATAGTGGCAACTATTTATTTACAGCTCGTACAAAATAGATACGTGTTTCAAAGTTTTACTGACCTTCAATGTAGTCACCAGCATTTTGTATAATCCGTTACCAGATATGTGGAAGTTGTAGGATACACTGAGCAGTGCCAGCCGTGTTGACAGTTCGAGCGGCGCAGTCTATCGCCCGACGAATTTGTAGCAGTTCAAAAGCGAATGCCGTGAAGTGTTTCCTTCAGTTTAGAAATCAAGTTTAGCTCACGAGGGCTTAATTCAGGGGAGTGCAGAAGGTGATATAGCACTTAGCAGCCCCAATAGTGAAATCAGAAACAGCTTGCACTGTTCTTGCTTGAGTATTGTCCTGAAATATGATGGTCAGGTCCTGCAGAAAGTGTCATCACTTTTGTCTCTATGCTATTCATTTTTGGAACACAACCTAATACCAGCTTAGAGACAGAAGTGATGACACTTTCTGCAGGACCTGACCATCATTTTGCAGGACAATGCTCAAGCACGTTAAGTGCAAGCTATTACTGATTTGTTTGACTGATGGGGCTGCTAAGTGCTATACAACCTACTGCACTCTCCTGACTTAAGCTCTCGTGAGCTCAACTCGATTTCTAAACTGAAGGAAACACTTCACAGCATTCGCTTCAGAACTGCTGCAAATTCTTCGGGCAATAGGCCGCGCCGCTGTAACTGTCAACACAACTGGCACTGCTAAGAGTATCCTACGGCTGCCAAATCGCTGGCAAAGGGCTATACAAAATGCTGGTGACTACTTTAAAGATCAGTAAAACCTCGAAACAGATGTCTGTTTTATACCAGCAGTAAATAAATATTTGCCATTATTAAATTTCCAACCCACGTATTAAGACATCTGGGAATGACTTACATGGTAATATAGGGAGCAGTAGGGGGTGAAAACTGCAAAGGAAGACAGAGATTAAGACATTCAGGAAATAATTGAGGACTTAGGTTGCAGCTGCTTCTCTAAAATGAAGATGTTGTCACAGGAGTGTAGCGAGCTGCATCAAACCAGTCCGAAGATCGACAAAACAAAACTGCTCTTTCCTCTGCAGAAAATGGTTGAAGTGGCTCTGAGCACTATGGGACTTAACTTCTAAGGTCATCAGGCCCCTAGAACTTAGACCTACTTAAACCTAACTAACCTAAGGACTTCACAAACATTCATGCCCAGGGCAGGATTCGAACCTGTGACGGTCGCGTGGTTCCAGACTGTAGCGCCTAGTACCGCAAAAATTATAAAATCTTTCACAAAACCCCATGTCATCTCGTTAACGTTCCCACTTCCTCAATTTTTCTTTAGTTGTTCTTCAAATTTGCGATGGCCGCAGACGGAAAAATCCAGAAGTTCACGTGATGCTGAAGGCCGAGTTGAATTGTGTGCTCATTGTATCAACCTTGGCTCATGTTGGCGAGTTAGATGTTGTCCTGTATCTGGAGCAAAATGTGTTTGTAACAAATCTTGCATACACTACATCCCTCAACGTTGCGCAATGTAAGGTAGACTACAGGTGAGATTTTATCGTAAGTGGATGGGGCAAGTATAGAAAGGATAGGATCTGAAATATATTTGTCCTTATTACGACACCATTTCACACTGAAATTGGCGGTGGCTCGAGTACAAACATCTGCAGTAATTTCCGAAATGGCTCCTTGCAGACCTAGGTTTACTAAAAACATTTTTGTTTCTGATTATACCAAAACTTCTTAAAGAGATTAGTAATTAGCATAAATGGGAATGAATTATTTCCTTCTTTAATATTTGGCACATGAATAACGTTTGAGGAAGGATGTCCATGTCAGAAGTGGCTGCGTGAGATACCCGCGAAGCTGCCAGCGGCCTGCCGTGGACATTTGTATCACCGTGCGGCACGACGCCCGCTCTACTCACGACTAAGACCGAAGACTGGCGACAGTACACGATTGACAGCTGAAGCTCTGATTTGTAATCACGTTATATTCTTTCCATTGTCATAATTATTACATAGGACGATACAAGTATAATATTAACGTAGTATTTGTGGAAGTATGGCATCCCCTGTGTTACAAAAATGTGCCAGACTGGAAAAGTAACAACATTTAGCTTATAACCGTACTGTCGCGATGGAAAGAAGGTGAATTTAAGATAGTGTGCACTATGTTATGAGCCAGCTCTTCTCTTAAGACTCTTCTTGTCAATTATTAGGTTGTAAAATAGTCTTGTTGTTCCTATGTTTGTCAGTGTAGGATTTATTATTATTATTATTATTATTATTATTGTTGTTGTTTTTGTTGTTTCCCCTGAGATTAAATGTACCGTGATCGCTTCTTTCGAAAAAACTGAGACAGGTATACGTTCAGATGACGCCATCAGGCTGCAGAAAAACTGTTAACCGTCTGAAGTTCGGTTGAGACACAGGACAGCGACAAAGAAACATAATAATGAATTGTTTTCACCTTGTAACGGTTTAATAGGCACAAAAGCGCTGTGAAGGAATACAGTGCATAGGTTAACACAGGTACAGCAGTACGACGTGATGCAAATTTCCAAATTCTTTTAGTGTAGAACAGTGTTGGTGGGGGGAAGAGGGGGGGGGGGAAGGGGAGAGGGGAGTGATGAGACGGTTCAGTGATAAAGAAAAAGAGAATAAAGTATCACGCCCAGCGATTTAATTTCCAGGTCACAAATATAACGACACAAAATAATAAGACAAGAAGACGTCCCTTTTTATCACAGATCTTATCGAGAAGCCGTACGTCCGTATGAGGGATGCCTGACCACACGTGCGCCGGTAACCATTGAACGATGGTGGTGGTGATGATGATGATGATGATTGGTTTGTGGGGCGCTCAACTACGCTGTCATCAGCGCCCATACGAAGTCCCAATTTTTGCACAGTCAAATTTTTTTTCACTATCAGTTCTAGCCACTGTCACGAATGATGAGGATGATGATGAAATGATGAGGTCAACACAAACGCCCAGTCCCCGGACAGGGAAAACCCCCAACCCGGCCGGGAATCGAACCCGGGACCCTGTGATAGGTAGCAACGCTAGCCACTAGACCACGAGCTGCGGACCCAATGAACGATGTTAGCAGAGAGGTAGAGAGGGAAACAGCTTGCTCGCGGTGCCCTTGGGCAAGCAGTTAGCACGTATGCCCAGCCCTGGTCTATGTTTAAAAAGAAAAAAAAAACAGTGTCTGGGGTCAGTAGATATTAATTCATTACTAAAGCTCTTATCAAGAACCCAAGGAAACGGAGAAGGTGAGGCGGAGGGGGGGGGGGGGGGGGGGGGGGAATGATGGAATGATATGCCTCCTTTGTGGGTGTCCTAGTACAGGTGCAACCTGCACTTGTCAATCAGGGTAGACTACCCTCGAAGATTTACAGACGTAAGTATTGTCATTTGTGTTTTATTATGCTGGAGAAATGTCTTGAGATGTTGATACACAGGGTTGAGCCCGCATCTCATGGTCGTGCGGTAGCGTTCTCGCTTCCCACGCCCGGGTTCCCGGGTTTGATTCCCGGCGGGGTCAGGGATTTTCTCTGCCTCGTGATGGCTGGGTGTTGTGTGATGTCCTTAGGTTAGTTAGGTATAAGTAGTTCGAGGGGACTGATCACCATAGATGTTAAGTCCCATAGTGCTCAGAGCCATTTGAACCATTTTTTTAACACAAGGTTGACAAAAATATGGAACCACCGCGAGAAGTGCATACTTGAACATAAATACACATACTAGTCGTGCGTGTAGGTGGTACTGTTGTATTACTATGTGACAAAAACTATCCGGACACCCCCAAAAACATACGTTTTTCACATTAGGGGCATTGTGCCGCCACCTACGGCCAGGTACTCCATATTAGCGACTTCAATAGTCATTAGACATTGCGAGAGAGCACAATGGGCTTCTCCACGGAACCCATGACTTCGAACTTGGGCAGGTGATTGGGTGTCACTTGCGTCACACGTTTGTAAGCGACATTTCCACACTCCTAAATATCCCTAGGTCCACTGTTTCCGATGTGATAGAGAAGTGGAAACATGAAGGGTCACGTACAGCAGAAACCGCCAACAGTTGAAGTGGGTGGTAATGTGTTACAGGCAGATTTCTATCCAGACTGTGACAAGGAATTCCAAACAGCATAAGGATCCACCACAAATACTATGACAGTTCGGCGGGAGGTGAAAAAACTTGGATTTCATGATCGAGCGGATGCTCATAAGCCACACATGCCGCCGGTAAATGCCTAACGACACCTCGCTTGGTGTAAGGAGCATAAACATTGGTCGATTGAACAGTGGAAAAACGTTGTGTGGAGTGATGAATCACGGTACGCAATGTAGCGGGCCGTCGGCAGAGGGTGAGTATGGCGAATGCTCGGTGAACATCATCTGCCAACGAGTGTAGTGTCAACACTAAAATTCGGAGGTGGTCGTGTTTTTCATGGAGGGGCTTGCACCTCTTGTTGTTTTGAGTGGCACTATCACAGCACAAGCTTTCATTTATATTTTAAGCACCTTCTTGCTTCCCACTGTTGAAGAGCAATTCTTGGATAGCGATTGCATCGATCAACACGATCGACCACCATAATGCACGGCCTCTGGCTTAGTGGTTACACGACAGTATCATCAATGTAATGGACTGGCCTGCACAGAGTCCTTATCACAATCCGATAGAACATCTCTGGGATGTTTTGGAACAGCGACTTCGTACCAAGCCTCACCGACCGACATCGATACCGCTCCTCAGTGCAGCACACCGTGAAGAATGGGTTGCCATGCCCTAAGAAACTTTCCAGCACTTGACTGAATGTACGCCTGCTCGAGTGGTAGCTGTCATCAACTCTGTGGGTGGGCCAACACCATATTGAATTCCAGTGTTAGCGACGGAGGGTGCCGCGAACTTGTAAGTAATTTTCAGCCAGGTGTCCGGATACTTTTGACCACATAGTACATGGTCACGAAACACATCGGTGCAATGTACTCAATAAGCTTTTCAATGTCGCTCGTGGTGACAGCAGTGTGGATGTGAGTGCATTATGACGGAGCGAAGAGACATCGAGCGTAGTAAGGTTGTTAGAGCTCGTATGTTGCATACTTCCGTTACCAAGGTAGTCGAAGTGTTTGTTGTTTTAAAAAGCACCATATCGAGGAATTAGAACCTATACTGAGAAACTATAAAAACATCATCTGCTGTGACATCGGCGACGAAAATCTATGTTGAGTGATCCTGACACACGATAGCTGCAAAAGAATTTGCAGAACTGAATTTCCCATTCGTGAACCATAAAAGAAAAAGACCAATTACATGACGAGCTGGAATTTCAAAAAACCAATGATCCGTAACAGTGATGGGCGACATATGAAAACGTTGTGCTGAGGCTATAATAAATATTGATCTAGGGTGCAATGGAAGAAAGTCATTTGGTCGGATGTGTATTAATCGACACTGTTTCCCGCTTCTGGTGGAGATTTTATCTCACAATTAAAACACGGCGGGCACTGGGTTATGTTCCTGCGGCGCCACGGGTACTGGTCAATCTCGTGTTACCGCCCACAACTGTGTGACCATACTGCGAGATGAGGTCCACCCTAAGATAGAATGTTCGGTTTATTCCCCAATGGCGATAGTGTTCCAAGACGACTGGGCCTCTACTCACACAGCTCGCATAATCTAGAACAGGTTTTACTAACGACGTGGATGAATTGTCGCATCTGCCCCGCCCCGCTATCACCAGATCTCACTTGCCACAATTTGCAAGAGGGGTTGGTAACAGGTTCCATTAAAAACCATATAGAACCTGTATTTATCCATTCCGAGACGATTGGAAGATGTTTTGAATGGAAACAAGCGTTTCCTCTTTTTTGGCCACACGCTGTATGTAGCAGTTTAGTGACTTTGGTATGAAGGGTGTTCAGAAATTCCCATTACAGACGTAAAGGACTTGCAGAGGAGAACGAGTACATAACATTTTCAATAGGATCCCGTGTCAGAAAATGTTATCCAACGATGCAACAGAGAGTCACATTTACAGTCATCAGCGTGATTATATGTATCTACAAGATAATTCCGTGATAGTGTTAAAAACTTTCTAGAATGACAGAGTATAATAAATGTATCAATTTGGGGTATGGTTCCCTCTACCGCAAACGAATGAGGAGAATGTTGTAAGCAAAAATACGTTCAGATACCTCTGACTTTGGAACTCATGTACTGGTGCTGTAGTTAGGACTACAGGGTGCCGGCCGGAGTGGCCGTGCGGTTCTAGGCGCTACAGTATGGAGCCGAGCGACCGCTACGGTCGCAGGTTCGAATCCTGCCACAGGCATGGATGTGTGTGATGTCCTTAGGTTAGTTGCATAGGTTTAATTAGTTGTAAGTTCTAGGCCATGATGACCTCAGAAGTTAAGTTGCACAGTGCTCAAAGCCATTTGAACCATTTGACTACAGGGTAGGCAACCCTGAAGGTGGATGAATGGACCAAAGGAAGAAAATGCCTAGTAAACATAGGCCCTACATGCATGCTTGAGGATGTGAGCACTTTTCCATCTTCGCTACTGCGAAACCCATCTCCTCTATTGGACAAGAGCTCATACCTTTTAAGGTATGCATTTTGAAACCCATGTTTACTAGACTTTTTTGTTTTGGTTATCACTGCCATCTCTGGAAGTTGCTTCCCCTATAATCTTAGCTGCAACAGTTGCATACATGTATTCCACTGATAGAATTATTAGAAACGTTTTCGCTTTAACTTTCGACTCGTTCGTTTCCGGTATAGGGACCATTACCTCAGAGCGATACATTTATCCTTCTCCCATCACGATAGAAACTTTATAACACAGGGTGTATGAAAAAGAATAATACAATTTAAAAAAAGATTTTAATTATTATGTTATTTGAGACGTGTGTGAACAACGTACAGATGGAAAGAGCAGACGCTCGAGTTTTACATGGTTACCGCTAGGTAACAGCAGTATGCGCCCACTTCACTTGTAGTAAAAATAGTGTCGGGGCAAAAGCGTTTTGCGTTTTACGTTTTTGCGCAGTACGGGTCAATAAAAACTATCCATTGTGACTATCGTACTAGGTATGGTGTGGATCATCCTGCAGCACAGAGTATTAGACGATGGCATGAACAATTCCGAGAAACAGGTTGTTTGTGTAAAGACAAATCGCCTGTCCGTCCCCGAGTGTCTGACATAGACTTCGAACGCATCCACTGTAGTTTCATTAGGAGTCCGCAGAAATCCGTTCGCCGTGCAGCTCGACAGCTCAACATGACCCCGATGTCTGTCTGGCGTATGATGTGTCGACGTTTCCACATAAAGCCATGCAAAATTCAGCTACTGAAAGCTCTTCGTGAAGGTGACAAACAACAACGTGTGGAGTTCTGTAATTTCGTTCCTGGGAAGATGGAGGATGACAGCTTTCATCCACACTTAATGTTTGGTGACGAGATAACGTTCCATTGAAATGGAATGGTGAACCGTTATAATGTGAGAATCGAAAAAGATATGATTGTCGGAAGGACAGACTTAGCACACAGGAAAGTCAAAACAACCTTTGGTGACATTAAAAGCAACGGTGGTAACATTAAGAGTGCAACGGGAATGTCACTGTTAAATGCAGAGGAGAGAGCAGATAGGTGGAAAGAATACATTGAAAGCCTCTCTGAGGGTGAAGATTTGTCTGAAGTGATAGAAGAAGAAACAGGAGTCGATTTAGAAGAGATTGGGGATCCAGTATTAGAATCGGAATTTAAAAGAGCTTTGGAGGACTTACGGTGAAATAAGGCAGAAGGGATAGATAATATTCCATCGGAATTTCTAAAATCATTAGGGGAAGTGGCAACAAAACGACTATTCTCGTTGGTGTGTAGAATATATGAGTCTGGCGACATACCATCTGACTTGCGGAAAAGCATCATTCACACAATGCCGAAGACGGCAAGAGCTGACAAGTGCGAGAATTATCGCACAATCAGCTAAACAGCTCATGCATCGAAGCTGTTTACAATAACAATATACAGAAGAATTGAAAAGAAAATTGAGAATGGGCTAGCTGACGATCAGTTTGGCTTTAGGAAAACTAAAGGAACGAGAGAGGCAATTCTGACGATACGCCTAATAATGGAAGCAAGGCTAAAGAAAAATCAAGACACGTTCATAGGATCCGTCGACCTGGAAAAAGCGTTCGACAATATAAAATGGTGCAAGCTGTTCGAGATTCTGAAAAAAGTAGGGGTAAGCTATAGGGAGAGACGGGTCATATACAATATGTACAACAACCAAGAGGGAATAATAAGAGTGGACGATCAAGAACGAAGTGCTCGTATTAAGAAGGGTGTAAGACAAGGCTGTAGCCCTTCGCCCCTACTCTTCAATCTGTACATCGAGGAAGCAATGATAGAAATAAAAGATAGGTTCAGGAGTGGAATTAAAATACAAGGTGAAAGGATATCACTGATACGATTCGCTGATGACATTGCTATCCTGAGTGAACGTGAAGAAGAATTAAATGATCTGCTGAACGGAATGAACAGTCTAATGAGTACACAGTATGGTTTGAGGGTAAATCGGGGAATGACGAAGGTAATGAGAAGTAGTAGAAATGAGAACAGTGAGAAACTTAACATCAGGATTGATGGTCACGAAGTCAATGAAGTTACGGAATTCTGCTACCTAGGCAGTAAAATAACCAGTGACGGACGGAGCAAGGAGGACATCAAAAGCACACTCGCTATGGCAAAAAAGGCATTTCTGGCCAAGAGAAATCTACTAATATCAAATACGGACCTTAATTTGAGGAAGAAATTTCTGAGGATGTACGTCTGGAGTACAGCATTGTATGGTAGTGAAACATGGACTGTGGGAAAACCGGAACAGAAGAGACTCGAAGCATTTGAGATGTGGTGCTATAGACGAATGTTGAAAATTAGGTGTACTGATAAGGTAAGGAATGAGGAGATTCTACCCAGAATCGGAGAGGAAAGGAATATGTGGAAAACACTGATAAGGAGAAGGGACTGGATGATAGGACATCTGCTAAGACATGAGGGGATGACTTCCATGGTACTAGAGGGAGCTGTAGAGGGCAAAAACTGTAGAGGAAGACAGAGATTGGGATACGTCAAGCAAATAATTGAGGGCGTAGGTTGCAGAGATGAAGAGGTTAGCACAGGGGAGGAATTCGTGGCGGGCCGTATCAAACCAGTCAGTAGACTGATGACCAAATAAAAAAAAATGGGATAGGGAACAACCACATGAGGTTGTATGACATGAGACAGACTCTCCAAAATTTAATTTGTTTCATGCAGTTTCACGGGAAAAGTTGCATGGTCCAGTTTTCTTTGCCGAGAACACAGTTACAGGCAAATACCTCGATATGCTTGAGAACTTTATTTCCCCACAGTTGAAGACTGATCGAAGCACTTTATATATCAGCAGTAAGAACCACCGCGGGAATTTTTAAATCGAAGTGTTACTGAACGATGGATCAGTTGCACTGGGCCAAATGGTTCAGCCTTACATTACTGGCCTCCGAGCTCGCCGTATCTTGTTGTATGTGGTTATTTCTTGCGGATGTTTTTAAAATACTGTTTATATGCTCCCGTTACCAACAACCACGAATGATCTGAGACATCGCATAACAATAGCTGCGGATGCTGTAATTTACACATGCTGGCTGCAGTGTGGGAACAACCTGAATAGGCACTGACATACGCCGTGCATCTCAATCGGGACATACTGAACACCTATGAAGAGGTATGAAAAAAAAATTGAATTTAACGTTCATCAAAAGATAAAACTCTTTGTGCCGGCCGGAGTGGCCGTGCGGTTCTAGGCACTACAGTCTGGAACGGAGCGGCCGCTACGGTCGCAGGTTCGAATCCTGTCTGGGGCATGGATGTGTGTGATGTCCTTAGGTTAGTTAGGTTTAATTAGTTCTTAGTTCTAGGCGACTGATGACCTGAGAAGTTAAGTCGCATAGTGCTCAGAGCCATTTGTACCATTTGAACCAAAACTCATTGTATATGTTTATTAGTTTCAGAAATACAAGGTGTTTCCGAAATATATGCAAATACTTTAATATTTTATTCTAAAAGTAAAACTGAAGAAAAAAAGTTTATATAAACATTTTTCCGCTAATGTTTTCTTACGGAGTTTAATAAGAGTTTTTGCCTGAATTTTGGCAACTTTGCTAATATAAATCCATCGCAAAATTGTACGAGTTTAAAGTAAAGCAGAATTACCATTTATTTCTTATCGATCTGGTGAATCCAATAAAACACGTACCTGACGTGTATCTGCATCAGTTTTCCAGAATATCCAGAGAAGCGCAGATGTAATCACGAAAAAATTTTAATTTATTAGGTAGGTGGGCCGATTTGTTTTTTAAATTCCAGACAGTTGGCAAAGTTTTCAACAGGAGGTGTAGAGAGTTTAATTTTGGTAAAATGGTGGTAATAACGTTAGCTGAAACTGTATGTATGTGTCAGATAATCTGCATTTATTAATACCATAGCACACGCGAATTCATGTTAAACCAGAAAAACAAAGCTCAGTGGTAAGATAATTGTACAGTGTACACACAGTTCCGTAATACATGCTTGATAAATGTTCAAAAATGTCTCGACCGAGTTCAATCCATTTAGCTGCAAGTGTATGAACAGATTTTGTTGCTAGTTTCAGTTTCACTGGGTTGTTTTTAATTTTGCTTCTCTGGGTATACTGGAAAACTACTGCAGATACACGTCTGGGACAGGTTTTATTAGATTCACCAAGCCAATAAACAAAAATTAATGGAAATCGTGCTTTACTTTAACCTCGTACAGTTTTGCGATGTCTGCATATTAGCGAATTTGCTAAATTTCAGCCAAAATCTTTTATTATCCGTAACCCCGTAAATAAACATTTGCGGACCTATGAATATTTGAGCTTCTTCCTTTAATTTTACTTGTAGAATTTGCCTATCTTCCTGAATCACCCCGTACACACAAGCCAAATCGGGCGATTCGTTTTGACTCACCCTGTCGATACGGAATCAGCTTATATGTACATACATTTATAGGCGTCAGCACCTTTAACTTCGACGTTCTATAGCTTCGTTGGATTACGTTTCTGGACATTGGTTCCTATTCAAAATATTATCTTCACTCCCCTCTACAAGATCTGTGAGTTTGTAATGGGAAAACACTCTGTATACAGCGTGAAGCAAAAACTGCCACTCGGGTTTCGCAGTGCGACTCCTCACATGCCAGTGATAAGAAAATGTCTGTCACAAAACCTCGTCAGGCGAATACATCCGGCAGAAAAAGGAAGTTAAAGAGTGGCAGTCTGGCAGCACTTTTACCACATGTATGGTAAATACCTCTTCGCCACATCTTAGATGTGGTATACAGTTGGTGCTGTGCATAGAATTTTGGGTTGGCATGCAGGAGATCGATGGTTAGATCCGGAGTTGAGGCATATTTTTTACTTGTTAAACGTGATCCAGGTGGTACGGTATCTGGCATCTTCATCGTAAACAGCGATTGCAGCGAGTCCTTTAGAAAATATTCGCACTTGCATGCTACAGTCGTAGAAATGGAAGATTGCTCAACTTTGAAAGAAGTCCTTTTCACATCATGGGCGTGAATTTATTCGCACCGCTTCGCCTACTAGATGCGAAATCTGTTTTCTTTGTACCCTCCTCCAATGGTCCCATAGATTAGTTCCAACCATTATTCTTGCCTCGTTCGGGTCCATTACATTTCGTTAGGGCCTTGCATTACCAGTAGGAATAGCAATGTACTTTTGGAATAATGTCCAAATTCAGTTACTATTTGTATGTTTTATCACCATGCTCCAATTAATTACGCCTTTCAACACTGAATGTGGTAACCTCATGCTGTTTAGTAAGTCTCTCAATGCATTATTATTATTGTCATCATTATTATTATCATCATCATTATTATTATTATTACAGCTTTGAACATGGCTGACGTTTGCAGCAACCGTTAACACAAATTTGAAAAATATGTAAAAATCTGCCAACCGGTTGCACAGATTTTCTATATACCTTGAACAGGTTTCGTCACCTCTAACGTTGACTTCATCAGAAGGTAAGATGATTACCTGTGTTTAGGATCTTCTTTCTGATGTCTTTGTACTTTGAGAAACCTGGTCAAGGTATATAGAAAATCTATGCAATCGGTTGGTAGATTTTTACATATTTTTCAAAATTATTATTATTATTCTATCGATGGGATTGTGGAAATATCATATCTGTTACCTTTAGGGAAACAATGTAATTCAAAACTGAACATTTCACAATTTGTGAGTCGCGATGAATCATGCAGAACAATATCTGTCAGAGGGGTTATGAGCGTTAGGTGGAATAGCGCGCAGGACTGACGGCGTGTTTACATCGTTTGTGCTGTCCACCTGACAGTGACTAGTTGCGAGCTGAGCAACGCTCCCGTGACGGACTCCAATGAACCTGAGTACTCTTGGCATACACAATCGATGAATATGTGAATATGCTTCTGGTCCTTGGCGCATCTGATAAACGTGCTGGTGTTGCCGCTCGTGAATATGCTGCTTGGTATCCTCGTCGCTGCCATCCACATAAAAATATGATGTCCGCAGCTTGTGGTCGTGCGGTAGCGATCTCGCTTCTCACGCCCGGGGTCCCGGGTTCGATTCCCGGCGGGGTCAGGGATTTTCTCTGCCTCGTGATGTCCTTAGTTAGGTTTAAGTAGTTCTAAGTTCTAGGGGACTGATGACCATAGATGTTAAGTCCCATAGTGCTCAGAGCCATTTGAACGATTTGTTGAAAAATGTGCTTTGTCCTCTGCTATGCAGATGATGTAGCACTAATAAGTAGTTCCAAAAGAGAGTTAATCATAATGATGCAAAATTGCTACAATATTGCTGAGAAAACAGGATTACATGTTAATGAAGGAAAGATAGAATACCTGCCCATAAGTAAGAAAATAAGAAAAGATGCACCTCTGACTGTAGATGCATTCAATTTCAAGACAGTTAACCACCTCAAGTACCTATGAAGTATTTTTAGCAATAACAGAACAGATACAGAAATATATGCCCATTTATGAACAGCAAACAAGACACGTTTTAGTTTCATCAAAATTCTAAGAGAAAGATCACTTAGCAGTAACTTCAAAGTCCGCTTATATCAATCGACCTTTATACCTGTGATGTTATATGGATGTGAAACATTAATATTTAGAAAGAAAGATGAAGAAAAACTGTTAATAACCGAAAGAAAAGTACTAAGGAAAGTTTTTGGACCTGTGTACGACGAAAATAACATGGAATGGAGAATAAGAAGAAAAGAAGAGTTAATAGGGCTGTACAAACACCGTAACATCGTCGAAGTGCTCAAGAGGAGAAGGTTGAATTGGGCAGGCCATATAGCAAGAATGACAGAGAATAGACTACCTAGAATGGCATTCAGCAGAACAGAAGGAACGAGAAGAACTGGGAGACCCAGAGTCAGATGGCGGGATAGCATTCAGGAGGACACAATGAGGATGAACAGCAGCAGCAACTGGACAAACAGCGCGTTGGACAGGCCGAAGTGGAACAGGATCATAGTACATTCGTATGGTCGATAAGGCCCTTGCCACATGTAAAGTAAAGTAAAAAGTGAAGTCCTCTGGAGCCACGCGTTCGGGAGTCTGCTTCTCTCGCTCCACCACTGCATGACAGAGGTCGTCCACGGATTCTCCATACTCCATACTCGTCGAAGTACACGTAGCGTCGCAACGCAGCTGGGCGTCACACAACGCACAGTCGTTAACGTGCTGCATGAGTATGGGCTGCACTCCTATCGTTTTTGTTCCATGCAACACCTGCATCCTGCAGATCGCCAACAGTGGGTGCAATTCTGTGAATGGTTTAGGCTACTACGGAAGCCAACGATGACTTTGTGAACATCGTACTACGGTTGGATGAAGCAGCGTTCACTCATAGGGGTGTCTTCAATATGCACGATGCCCAGAATTGGTGTGAGGTTAACGGCACGGTCACCAACGACCGTCGATATCAAGTTCGCTTTGGTACCAACATCTGGGCCGGAATATTGAGCGACAGGTGTTTGGGCCCTTTGTGTTGCCTGACCTGTTGACTTCACGAAGGTATCAGGCTTTCCTCTCAAACCATATGCCTCATGTGCTGGAGGATGTTAAACTACATGTTCAGCAAAGGATATGGTTCCAACACGATGGTGCACCTCCACATTCTGCAATTAATGTGCGACGGTATCTGGACAGAGCATTTCCAGCAGAATAGCTCGGATGTGGAGAAAAGGGCGTGAAATCTTATGGGACTTAACTGCGAAGATCATCAGTCTCTAAGCTTACACTCTGCTTAACCTAAATTATCCTAAGGACAAACACACACCCATGCCCGAGGGAGGATTCGTTCTCCGCCGGGTTCAACCACACAGTCCATGACTGCAGCGCCTCAGACCGATCGGCTAATCCCGCGCGGCCTCGGACATGGAGGTCCTGTTGTATGGCCATCGCATTCACCTGACCGAAATCCATTGGATTTTTCTTCCTGTGGAGACACATGCACTCTACTTCACCAACGAATGTCGAAGAATTGGTAGCGCGTGTTCGTGCTGCTCTCATTATTGTGGACGTAGCTTTGCTAAAAATGGTTCAAATGGCTCTGAGCACTATGGGACTTAACATCTGACGTCATCAGTCCCCTAGAACTTTGAACTGCTTAAACCTAACCAACCTAAGGACATCACACACATCTATGTCCAAAGCAGGATTCGAACCTGCGACCGCAGCAGAATGAAGCACCTAGAATGGCTCAGCCACCGCGGCCGGCTGCAGTTTTGGTGCAAAGGGTCTAGAGCTGTTTGATCCAGAGGGTTGGGCAATGTTTGGACTTGCAGGGATGTCGCTTTGAGCATCTTTTGTTCTAAGGATAATGCAATCTGTTGTGAAGGTCATGCGGTCATTAATGTGGGCTTTATTATTGTCACTGGTTGCTAATGTGTAACATCTGAGTACTCATATTACATGTAGTATAAAGAGCAAGTAGATGTTGTGTTATTTTACTGTTTTATCATCTTTAACATCTCGAAATTGATATTGTTTTTGTAGTTACTCTGCCCTTTGAAAGTTATTTGTTTCAACTGTATTTCTTATTTGTCACCACGTATCTGTTACGTTCAGCGTTACAAAATGTTGTAAATTTAGGATACATGTGACCCAAGAAACTGTCCATATTACAGTATGAAATGTCAGAAAGAAATTAGTCCATTCAAAATAAACTGTGCCTCAACCCAGGAACGAACTCTCGGTCTCCTGCACGCTGATCCAAAAGCCTGTCCACTGCCCCAACTGCAGAGCACAAGTAATGTGTGCTGACAGAGATAGTTACCATACATGTGGTTACAGTGTTGCCAGATTGCCACACTTTAACGTCTGTTTTCTGCCAGATGTAATCCCTGGACGCGTGAAGAGTCGCGCTGTGAAGCCCGAGTGCCCCAATTTCGCTTCACCCTGTATACTGGTATTCATGTGACCCAAAATTCTTACTGACCCAGAAAATATTAGATACAGGCTCCCAGGTGATGCTATTTTCCTTGACTCCCCGAAGGCGTGCGGTACAGTGCTGCACTGTCTCCTGATAAACAAAGTAAGAGCCTACGGAATATCAGACCAGCTGTGTGGCTGCATTGACGAGTTTTTAGCAAACAGAACACAGCATGTTGTTATCAATGGAGAGACGTTAAAGTAACCTCTGCCGTGCCACAGGGGAGTCGTATGGGACCATTGCTTTTCACAATATATGTAAATGACCTAGTGGATAGTGTCGGAAGTTCCATGCGGCTTTTCGCGGATGATGCTGTAATATACAGAGAAGTTGCAGCATTAGAAAATTGTAGCGAAATGCAGGAAGATCTGCAGCGGATAGGCACTTGGTGCAGGGAGTGGCAACTGACCCTTAACATAGACAAATGTAATGTATTGCGAATACATAGAAAGAAGGATCCTTTATGGTATGATTATATGATAGCGGAACAACACTGGTACCAGTTACTTCTGTAAAATATCTGGGAGTATGCTTGCGGTACGATTTGAAGTGGAATGATCATGTAAAATTAGTTGTTGGTAAGGCGGGTACCAGGTTGAGATTCATTGGGAGAGTCCTTAGAAAATGTAGTCCATCAACAAAGGAGCTGGCTTACAAAACAGTCGTTCGACCTATACTTGAGTATTGCTCATCAGGGTGGGATCAGTAGCAGATCGGGTTGACGGAGGAGATAGAGAAGATCCAAAGAAGAGAGGCGCGTTTCGTCACAGGGTTATTTGGTTACCGTGATAGCGTTACGGAGTCGTTTAGCAAACTCAGGTGGCAGACTCTGCAAGAGAGGCGCTGTGCATCGCGGTGTTGCTTGCTCGCCAGGTTTCGAGAGGGGGTGTTTCTGGATGAGGTATCGAATATATTGCTTCCCCGTACTTATACCTCCCGAGGAGATCACAAATGCAAAATTAGAGAGATTCGAGCGGGCACGGAGGCTTTCAAACAGTCGATCAGATAGATGTAGAAGATAAACTAACAGGTAGGTATCGAGACGGAGCGCGTCGTACGCCAGAGCGCCCGGAGGCTGCGTGCTTTGCCACTGTGCGCTGCCGGTGGTTTTTATGGGAGGGCGTGCCCCGCGCGACCGCTGCCTCGCCAGCGTGACGTGACGTGCGCGGCGCTCGTAAGCCCGGCCGGAAGCGGCGTCCGCGCCGGGAAATTGCGGAGCGACGCTCAGCCGTCACGCCGCTGGCGACGCCGGGCGACGCGAGTTTCAATTTCCCAGCGGCGGCCAATAACATTATGTCTGGCCCGGCCAGGAAATTACGGCCCCCTGCAATACGATACCGTAATTTCATATCCGATGGCGCTCTCTTCCGTCTTCCAGCGACAGCCAGAGTCGCCACTACAGATATTGCTACCTAATATCCTTACCTGTCCGCGCCCAGTGTACATCCTGAAGGTAAACTATCGCATGAGCTCTAAGCTTCGTATAACTACAGTTTTCAGTGGAGTGACTGATATGTTGCGAGTGAAAAGGTAATGGGCGGCTGTGGAGCCGCATTTACATGGTCTTCCCATAAAAGCGTGGAAAAATGTATTGGAACATTGAGAATGTTCCACTGAAGAATTGGAGGTAGGGAACCTAGGGTCGGAGAAGACAGCTTAAGGAGACAGGGAAGCAAACTCGACTACCGCTTTGTCTTGCAGTACTGTTTTCCGGCGTATTTAGAACTAGCATTCGTACAGGTTTGTCTCGCGGGATTAGCCGAGCGGTCAGGGCCGCCGTAGTCATGGACTGTGCATCTGGTCCCGGTGGAGGTTCGAGGCCTCCCACGGGCATGGGTGTGTGTGTTTGTCCTTAGGATAATTTAGGTTAAGTAGTGTGTGAGCTTAGGAACTGATAACCTTAGCAGTTAAGATGTCACACACATTTGAACATTCGTACAGGTTTACTCATACTGTGCTGTTTATTTGCATGTACAGTCTTTATTTCCTCCAAGGGAACAAGGGGGGGGATGTCTGATAACCAGGAAGTCGTGATCCAGGTTTTGCTTACTTTACTTGTACACAATGTGGCTCTGTTGCAATATATTTACATTATCCCATGACCGAACGGGCTATGATTCTAAAACAGACCCATTCATTACTCAGTGTTGAGCCGTGATCGGCTCGCGTTAATAGCCTTTTTCAATCAATTACTATTTGAACGAGTTGCTCACTTGCCTCCGTCAGTGGCAGCAGCAGCGTTTATCGATACTAGTGCTGCTGTTACTTGTTTGGTGTGGTAGTTATACACTCCTGGAAACTGAAATAAGAACACAGTGAATTCATTGTCCCAGGAAGGGGACACTTTATTGACACATTCCTGGGGTCAGATACATCACATGATCACACTGACAGAACCACAGGCACATAGACACAGGCAACAGAGCATGCACAATGTCGGCACTAGTACTGTGTATATCCACCTATCGCAGCAATGCAGGCTGCTATTCTCCCATGGAGACGATCGTAGAGATGCTGGATGTAGTCCTGTGGAACGGCTTGCCATGCCATTTCCACCTGGCGCCTCAGTTGGACCAGCGTTCGTGCTGGACGTGCAGACCGCTTGAGACGACGCTTCATCCAGTCCCAAACATGCTCAATGGGGGACAGATCCGGAGATCTTGCTGGCCAGGGTAGTTGACTTACTCCTTCTAGAGCACGTTGGGTGGCACGGGATACATGCGGACGTGCATTGTCCTGTTGGAACAGCAAGTTCTCTTGCCGGTCTAGGAATGGTAGCACGATGGGTTCGATGACGGTTTGGATGTACCGTGCACAATTCAGTGTCCCCTCGACGATCACCAGAGGTGTACGCGCAGTGTAGGAGATCGCACCCCACACCATGATGCCGGGTGTTGGCCCTGTGTGCCTCGGTCGTATGCAGTCCTGATTGTGGCGCTCACCTGCACGGCGCCAAACACGAATACGACCATCATTGGCACCAAGGCAGATGCGACTCTCATCGCTGAAGACGACACGTCTCCATTCGTCCCTCCATTCACGCCTGTCGCGACACCACTGGAGGCGGGCTGCACGATGTTGGGGCGTGAGCGGAAGACTGCCTAACGGTGTGCGGGACCGTAGCCCAGCTTCATGGAGACGGTTGCGAATGTTCCTCGCCGATACCCCAGGAGCAACGGTGTCCCGAATTTGCTGGGAAGTGGCGGTGCGGTCCCGTACGGCACTGCGTAGGATCCTACGGTCTTGGCGTGCATCCGTGCGTCGCTGCGGTCCGGTCCCAGGTCGACGGGCACGTGCACCTTCCGCCGACCACTGGCGACAACATCGATGTACTGTGGAGACCTCACGCCCCACGTGTTGAGCAATTCGGCGGTACGTCCACCCGGCCTCCCGCATGCCCACTATACGCCCTCGCTCAAAGTCCGTCAACTGCACATATGGTTCACGTCCACGCTGTCGCGGCATGCTACCAGTGTTAAAGACTGCGATGGAGTTCCGTATGCCACGGCAAACTGGCTGACACTGACGGCGGCGGTGCACAAATGTTGCGCAGCTAGCGCCATTGGACGGCCAACACCGCGGTTCCTGGTGTGTCCGCTGTGCCGTGCGTGTGATCATTGCTTGTACAGCCCTCTCGCAGTGTTCGGAGCAAGTATGGTGGGTCTGACACACCTGTGTCAATGTGTTCTTTTTCCATTTCCAGGAGTGTATTTCCTTGTCATGGTGTGTGTGGCAGTTGGTCAGTTGCAGCGGAGGAGCGAGGAAGTCTCTGCGTCGTGTGATCAGCCCGGGGGCGCTGGCGTCGTGAGTGCGGGGTCAGAGTTGTGTGGCACTAACAACAACTACTGCTAAGTTTGTCGCCCACCGCTACGCTGGAGTTGAGTAATCAGTGAACCGGTCATGAAAACTCAACCGTTGTGACATATCTTCGTTGATTGCTGGTTGTTGCATCCTGGGCTGTCCCTTCAAGCAGCAAGGCGATTGTGTGTTGGAGTCGGCAAAATATTGCAGCCGTCTCCCTGTATGGTGTTTAACTTTTAAATGATTATAGTTTATTAGTGAAGTGCACCAGCGGTATCTTCTGCCTTGTGGCCGTTAACGTTCCGGTTACCTGCCCTGGTCGTTAGCGTGGTTTTGCGGCAGTGTGTTTTCCTCGCCGTGTTGATGCTGTGCGGAATGGCGTGTAGCTGGACAGCTTGGTGTTGTTCTCTTTTTCGCTTTGCGTGTATACTGTGCCTTGACTGTGTTTATACGCCAGTTATTATTCATATTCCTGCTGCGATCCTCGTATTCGCTGATACTTTTGGTTGTCATGCTGATGGTCGGGGAATTGATTAGGTGGTTGGTTGATTCGTCAGCCGTCCGTGCAACCCAATTGTTTAGTGTTAGGCTTGGCTATCTGTCTCATCTAAACTGTAGTTGGTTTTTCCTCCCCAGGTCAACCCTTGGAACACTTCTGAACCCCACTGTTTGTTGTTTCTGATTGTCATTTTATTTGGTCGCAGGTACTGTGCCAGGCCTTCAGCCGTGTATTAATGTTGTCGGTTTATTGTTTACTATATGGCCTTCAGCAGAACTTCGTAACAACTTTAAGATAAGGCTTTCAGCCGTCTTTCACTGAAAATTCTTGTTGCTCTGTATTTAGGCCTTCAGCCACGTTTGTTTCAGAATCTGTGGCTTTAACATTTAATTTTTGTATTGTTTGTCTTTGATTACCTTGAATTCTTGAAATAGCCTTCAGCCATGTTTTGTAAATGTTTATCGCCGGCCGAAGTGGCCGTGCGGTTCTAGGCTCTGCAGTCTGGAACCGCGAGATCGCTATGGTCGCAGGTTCGAATCCTGCCTCGGGCATTGATTTGTGTGATGTCCTTAGGTTAGTTAGGTTTAACTAGTTCTAAGTTCTAGGGGACTAATAACCTCAGCAGTTGAGTCCCATAGTGCTCAGAGCCATTTGAACCATTTTTTTGTAAATGTTTATCTTAAGGTTGTCTTTAATTACTCTTGAGTAATTGTTTGGGCCTTCAGCCGACAAGATATGTTAGGTATCCTTAAAATGATTTTCTGCTGTACTGTGTAAAAGCTTATCTTTAAAGTCTCTCTTTCATTATGTAAATAATTATTTTTAATTGGGCTTTCAGCCGAAGAATTCACTCGAATTTTCCTTAATATGGCCTTCAGCTGGAATTTGTAAATACTTGGCGTTTAAAGAATTTCCTTAGCTGATTTGAAATATTATTTAGGCCCTCAGCCGAAAAGATATTGTAATTTTACTTAAGTAAACACTGGCCCATCCTTGGGCCGGTCAGATATTCAACACCGTATTGTATGGCCATCCTGTACGTGTCTGCGATGGTTTAATCTGCGAAAAGCGTGCTGTGTCGTTACTATTGACTTCGTTTCAATGTAAAGCTTTATTACACAAACATAATCTTGCATACTCCACTTCTGCATCGTAACTAATTTCCCACTTCCTTGCAATGCTGCTAGCGTATCGCCTTCTATCTGTGGCCGCACCTGCAGTCAGAATAGCCAACGGAAAAGGGTCGTTTTTTTTTTCTTACTCACCCTGAATTTCGTAAAAAGGGGGTGTAGTAAGGTTTACGACTGTTTTGAACTGATGTCGTTCTGAACACAGCATATGGACTGAGAGCTGCTCCCATTGGTGCAGAATTTCCTGTTCCCCCAGAGACATGCATGTTTACGGCTGTCAGTTTTGTACACTGGCACAGAATACTAATTACGGTGTTAGATATATCACAAATGATGTATTACACTGTTCGATCGTAATTTTGCTTTTTATTCCTTGCCCAAATTTGAAATTATGTCACTTGGCCAACCTATTTTTGTACTCATCCCAGTAGCAAAGATGTAGCAAATTCTGATATAATCCATAAGAATTAATCACATATTAATGGAACCAGTAATATCACAAGCATATTGGATGAAAAATTAAGACCAATGTTGGGAATATGAAGCACAACAGACTCAGAGCCATTTCTGTTTCATTGTACTTATTCGTAACTACTTTTCCTTCCTAGTTCTAATGGACAAGCGTGTACCGTCTGAGATCTCATCGTATTGACTGATATTTGACCCAGATCCCAGTTACGTGGGTGTGGATAGGCGTTTGCAATTAAGACATTACGGTATTTGCCTTAAGAAGTAAGACTTCATGTAGTGATTGATTTAAGGAAGAGTTTTCTCATCTTACCGTCTGTGCTGACAGACTGCTGAAGTCTGTAGGATCCATATTAGATGGCACAAACAGGTACACACCTCAACAAAAGTTTTGAATCAGCCCGATGTATCTTGCAGCGTGTTGCTGTAGTGATTGTTCCTGTACGGATCAGTATGTCGTTCGTATACAAACAGTTACTACGAGGGTTACCTACGTATCGAACGCAGGACTTCGGTAGGCTGCAGCGTTTCAGTTGAAAGTGAAGTACCGGTAGTGACGCCTTAGCTACGCTTCTGGAGCAGTGGAGTGAACATCTATCATGCCGCGAGGGACATTCACAACCAATGATCGGATCCATATACGTTACCCGTAGACCTGTCGACCAGGAAATCCCATTGACGTGTGCAAAGGAGTCCTGGTTACGTGGTGTGGAGATGGAATTGATTCCAATTGAGATGTTAGTGTTCATGACTTGCAGCGCATTGTGCAGTGAGGACGATTTAAGTTTTGTATAAGTGATTTTCTTTTGACATATGACCATGTGCAGACTTCGTCACCAAGGTCAGTTACAAAACACTTCAGAATTATTTAAACTCTTTTTATAAGTGGTCGCTGAATGGTTCTTGAACGAAACTGTAATTAAAACATCATCATTTGAGTCGTATGCGCAGAATTACGTCACTCAGTCCAATTGGTTTACGCAAACTTTTTTTTCAATTTAGATGTCATTTGTTTTTCCTCAGATATTATGTTAACGCAAGAATCTACTTTAATAAATATTAAAACCACTTTTAAGACTCAAACTCGCGATGAACGTTGTCAAAATTAATAATCTTGTCAAATAAATTAATAATTCTTCATAAATAAATTCTCAGAACACGTATTTAAACTTTTGTAGTATACACTAATCTATTCTCTTCCTATTTACTACATATAGACGTGAACCTGAGCCTTGACAAGATAGGACTGAACATTTACAACATGATTAAACTTTCTATGACGTCATTGTTGTAGAAACATTACAAATTCTTATTTTTTCAAGTTTTTAGAAGCACGACGCAACAACTCGGTTTCAGGATCTTCTGTTGCTGTTTGGCTGTCGACCCGCGACGTATAGTGGCCAGCAATTTTCTCTCTGGTCCGGCAGCGAAGATGCTGTCTCCGTTCGTTGCGCCGCCCTCTCCGTACGTGAAACATAAAAATAAATACAAAAATTTTAGAAAATTCACAACAATTATAAGTATTACAAAATACCTAAACAAAACACAAATTCAAACTTACATTCGCCTGCAAACTGGGCTGACACTGGTGGATGGGTGACGCTTCAGTTTCACGTACCACCACAATTAGCCTTCCTTTTTCGACAGATGCACAGGATTGTCGATATTTACGACTTTTGAGTCAGGAGATGACTACATGAGTTGAATCTCCATTCCCGACGACCTTGCACACCACAACGCCATTGACTATTTACAGATGGACTAGAAGTCTTGCAGATTGGATACCTCTGGATTGTCGTCGGTTGTTGTTTACGGACGAAACTCGATTCTGTTTGTACACTGACAACCGCAGTACCATGTTTGCAGTCAATCAGGTGATATAGAACATTGTCACACACAGGTGCAATAAGGTATTGGTGGTGAAATGTTCCAGAATGTCATTCATGGGGTCACCGTACAGCGTTCGTGGGTCCTGAGAGCAACGTCACTGCTCTAAGGAACAGAGACGAGTTGGCACAGCCGATGGTGGCATGGTACCGCACTAAAACGAATCATAACTTGCGTGCTCATCGTGTAGCTGTCGTAAACAAGTTCTCTCGGGGTGCTGGACTCATCAGACCGGAGTGGCCTGACTTTTCCCCGGACATAAGGCCAATGGAACATGTATGCGATCGATATTTTGGATCTTCTGGAACGAGCTGTTTTTTGACGTCGTTAGCGACCACGTACTCTGCACCAGTTACACAGAATCGCCGTTGAAGAATGGGACAGTAGCGAAGATCTCATCGATGGCATGCGAAGGGGAGGATTCACAACGTGCTGACTTGCTAAGGAGTGCTATGAAAAAAACCCGATGGAAACACTTTCTTCCTTCACAAATGTTTCTTTCTTTGATTTGGTGATATAGTGAAATTGAAAATGAATATATACGCATCCCTCAGAGCTAATTTTCGTTTTCTGTCTCATGATTTCTAGACAAAGCGAAGATGCAAAACTTTTGTTACTCGAGTGGATAGAAAAACAGGGCAACTGGAACGTTTCTTCTCAGCATGGAAATATGCCTTAACGCATGCTCCAAGAAAGATGTGCAATATTTTTAGCTTGACAACTTACTTGGTAAATTACAAGTGGTTTTTTCTTTATTTTTGAATTTTTTTCCATTCGCTACCCCAAGGAGAAGGGCGGCATGTTTGACACCTGACCTAATGTAGAGTCGAGATCCATTTGAGCAGCCTACCAGACTGACCAGATTTCAAATTAGCATTAAATGGGGGAGGAAATCACGAATTTAGTAATTACATTACAGGTAAGGAAGATGTCGAAAACGGAACAGTGGAATTGGGAGTTCTTTTAATTTATGTCCACAAAAAAATTGTGTGTTTGTGTGTCTGTGCTTGTAAAATGGTGTCTCACACAATTAATTCAGTTACAGTCACATTTATAAGCAAACATTTTTTTCCGTTCATCATCTCTAAATGAAACTGCGATAACTTGTTCCGCCACTTATATTAGTCATTCGCGGAGTGCAGTCCTGAATCAGACAAAATATGTCAATGCCACGCCGACAGGAGCAGCCAGTTTCCTCTTGTAGAGCCACCTCAGCACTTGATTCATAGCTGCGAACGATGTTCAGAGAAGCCATGGTCGAGCATTAGTTTTTCAGTTAGACAGCTGAAAGCGACTGTAGAAATTTTTCATCGGTTCTTCTTCCGATAACACTTTCTACTTATGCGGGCTGAATGATACTGCAGATAATTAAGCTCCTTTTTCCCGCGAAGGTGAAGTTTAAATGCGTGATATAACTATGTTCCGAGTTCAAAATAAACAACTGATCTCGAATTCTGTTTACATATCGAGTGATGCGTCGAACATCTGCAAAGTTATACTTAGTACTTCAAATATCATTAGCGAATGTCTCGGAATGTTGAATCATCGTCAGCAATTACTACATATTTGCTGCATGCTTTTGGCTTCGGTCCAGTAAATGCTTACAATTACCTACAGGAAAGTAAATGTTTGCACTTGCTGTTTATTGATAGCAATTAGCCAACGGCCGGTGGCAATCGGTAACAGCATGGAAAGCAAAAAGTACTACCGTCATTTCTGCTGAGTTTATTTGATTTTACTAGCATTCAGCTTACAGTACATCCATTAGCAGGTAATACAGGTATCTGCGAGTCCAGTAAACACAGTTAACGCAAATAACCAACAGGAAGGTAAAGAGTTTCAGAGTTTCCCGTGAAGCAGCACATTTGTGGCTAACATATTACTCCGTTCAAATTAATGCAGGGGTTCTCATGCACCTATGTGACAGATGAACAATGATCAAGATTCTTCTGACCAGCGATCGGAAAAGTGAAACGGTGCAGAGTATTTGAAATTCTCCCAAGGACTCGTGCAGGCTACAGGAAATGACGGCTAATACACAATAAGTTCAAAAACAAACAGGGAACTATAAGACTGGAAGACCAAAGAAAGAGTTCTCTTGTGAGGCAGGGATGCAGTGCTTCACCCGCCACTGTTCGACTTGTAAATCCAAGAAGCAATGAGGACATAAAAGAATGTTACCGGAATGGCATTAAAATTTAGAATGTAATGTTATCAGTGACAACAGTCACTGATAACGCTGGTGTCCCTAGTGAAATTACGAAAGAGTTAAAAGATCTGGTGAAGAGTCTAATGGGATACGATGTATTCCTGAAGGGTTTTCAAACATCTGGTGGCAAATCGTAGAGTGATTAATATTTTGTGAACATGCAGAGTGGTTAAAACAGTATGACAGGCTTTTAAGAGAGGGTAGATTGTGCTGAGACATAATTGTTAAGAAAAAATTCGACAGTTCATGCCACTTACGAGTTAATTGGCATTAAAGGCCGATGCGCGACCTGCCATTACGGTGTCGCCAACCGTGTTCTTCGTTTGGTTTACTAAAGCTGAGTAAAAGAGCGATAGAAAAATTGGGCATGGGATGATAGTAAGAATCGAACCCAAAACCAAAGGCGGAGCAGTCCCGTGCACTATCTTCTACGTCATGGAAACAACTAACATTAGTTGTTTCTGGCAGGCCACTTTATTGTTAGCGTGCAGCTGCTTGACGGGCTAAATTCAGTGCTAAGTAACTCAAAAACGGCGCAACGTATCGAAATTTTTTTTTACAGTTATTTCTCACCGCAGCCTGCCTTCCTAGACTCTGACTGCCATCTTTCCGCTTTTCTAAACGACTCGCTCAATAAAACGACCCAGGTAGCTGCTAACATTCTATTGCGAAGCATTGCAACTAAAACTGAACTGAATTGGCACAAAGTTGCTTCCAAGGTGATGTAAGCCAAATCATGTACAGTAAAAATGGCAGGAACTTGTTGCTTGCTCTGCAAGCACCCGTTAGTACTATTCCGTCAATGCTTCCGTGGTAAGCTATGCCCCACTGCCCCAGTTTTTGCGTTCGTATCGGTAACGCCTCATTATTAACCACCTTCTTCTTCGTTTTTCATCTTGTGCTGATTTTCGGCACTATTGTATTCCGGCCGCGAGTGTTAACGTAGATATTGGCCTCGCCGGAGATACTGGAGCGACGACTTGGCGGCCAGTGGCCCTCTGGCGATGAGGAGTGGAGGATTAGACAGTACCGAGGGAGAAGGACAGAACGGCAGAGTGTTGCGTTCCGGATGGTTCGAACTGTGCATGTAATAATTTTGGCACTCTGTGGTTGTGGAATGATGGTGAAACCGAGAAGCTTAGGGATTCAACGCCGCTGCGGAACGATAAGCCGTGGGCTCTGCAATTGTATGGACGCAATTACGGCGATCTGTGACCAATGTCGTTTGTGGGTGTTTGGCCACGTCAGATAAACAAGACGCTGTGCTGTAGAATGTTCGCCCACAATGTCATGATATTGTAGAAGAAAGTAGTGGAATACGGTCCGTGTATTAATCTTAAATGACTTCTGCGGTGTTAGTTTGCTTAATTGTGTAGAGATTGAGCACTGTCACTTTTCAAAGGAATTGACGAGTTTGTAAAATTGTGGCCAGTGCCGGATGGGCGTTGTCATGAGGTTATTATATTTGTTATTTGTGTACATAATTTTGTTATGAGGATTACTTATTAGATAGATTTGAAATTCAGTTCTCCGCTGTAGTTCAGCGGGTTATAAAATATTGGAATTTATCATGTCTGCTAATTGTGAGTTTTGTATATGTTTTTCTATCTGAGTGTTAAATGAAAGTCAATTCTGAAGTGTGAAAGGTACCTTTCCACCACTACGATTCTGTAGGTTTTTATTTGGAGGTGATGATGTTTTCTGCTGTTATTGGTTGAGAATTTATTACCCAAAGTAACAGTTATTTAATGAGTCTTTTATGAAGTGTTTTAAGACTTTTACGTAAATTAGTAATATTGTGTAAGCAGTTACTGAAGGCACCCATATCCATTAGCCTGTCAACCATGGCCAATTGGGAATGGGCATGGATGTAACATTAGGGAACTAGAGGCCATAGATTAAGTTGTGGCAACGCTAATCCTGTTGATTGTTGTTATTGTTGAAGTGTCTAGTCCCCCCCTAAATTAAATCATAATCCTGCACAATCTCCACAAGTAGATCTAAACTTTCCAACTATCACTCTCTACGGACTGGGTATCGTTTGAGTTTTCTCGTTTTTCCTTGTACTCATCCTCTCCTACAGCGAGAACAACTGCTCGCCAAGTAATCCTGAATTGTGGATTTACACTAATCAGCCGAAACATTTGGCCACTGCCTACCGCAACGTTGGATGCCGCCTGTGGCGTTCCAAGTACGTGGCGCGATAACAGAAGTATGTAATCGGAGCAGGACCTGATGGGCGATCACCCTAGTGAAAATACGTGCTACAAATGGGGAAAACCATTGAGATAAGCGACTTATTATTATGCATAGCCTGTGAAAGAGTATCTCGAAAATAGCGAAGCTGATAGAATGTTTACTTGCTTCTCTCGTAAGCATCTAGGGAAAGAGGTAGGACAATAAAACTATCACTAGGTGCTAAATGGTTGGACGTCAACGACTCTTCACAGAATGTGGGGTTCGGAGACTTGTCTGCTCTGTAAAGTAGGATACATGGTAATCTGTGCATCTCTACAAAAAGAGCGCACTGCTGGTGAACGCACTAGTGTTTCGGAGTATACAGTTCATCGTACATTGTTGAACAAGGAGACCCGCAGCACATCATCCCTACGTATTCACACGTTGACCCAACGTTATCGTCGATTACGACGCCAGTGGGCACGGGACCACCGGGATTCTCCGCCGATCAATGGAAATGCGTCACCTCTTTGAGCGGATACCATTTTTGTTACACTACGTCGATGGTCGTCTCCACAGACGTCGTAATGCTCGAGGGAATTGACACCATAAAAATTGCAGGGCTGTACGTAAATCAGTAGAGTACCAGCGGGTGGAGATCTCTTCTGAACAGCATGTTGCGAAGCATTCCAGATATGCTCATGTCTGAGGAATTCCCTGCAGCCACTCTCTAACAATTCCACATTGGTGGGGTGTCGCATTGTCCCGCTGGAATTTTCAAAGTCTGTCCGAATGCACGATGGACATGAATGGATGCAATTGATCAGACATGATGCTTACGTACGTGTCACATGTCCCAATCCTACCTAGACGTGTCAGGGGTCTCATATCACACCAACTGCATACGCCACACACCATTACAGAGCCTCCACCAACTGGCAGTTCCCTGCCGACATACAGGATCCATGGATTCATGAGATTTTCTTCTTGCCCATACATGTCCATCCGCTCGATACTATCTGAAACGAGACTCGTCCGAACAGGCAACATTTCTCCGATCGTCAACAGTCCATTGTCGGTGGTGACAGGTCCAGGCGAGGCATAAAGCTTTGTGCTGTGCAGTCATCAAGGTACACGGGTCGGCCTTCGGCTACGAAAGCCGATATCGATGATGGTTCTCACGGTGACACTTGTTGATGGCTCAGTACTGAAATCTGTAATAATTTACAGAAGGGTTTCACTTCGGACACATTAAACGATTCTCTTCAGTCGTCGTTAGTTCCGTTCTTGCAGGATATTTTTCCGGCCTCAGCGATGTCGCAGATTTGATGTTTAACTGGTTTCCTGATATTAATGTACACTCATCAAATGGTCGTATCAGAAAATCTCCACTTCATCGCTTTCTCAAAGATGCTGTCTCCTATCGCTCGTGCGCCGATTATAACGCCACATTCATACTCACTTTAATCTTTTTAACCTGCCATTGTAGCAGCAGTAACAGGTCTAAGAACTGTGCCACACTCTTGTAGCTGTGTATCTAAGTATTTGAATACGTCTGCCTATACCAGTTTCCTTGGCGCTTCACTGTATTACGCTATGGTAGCCAGTCTCAAACGCTTGCGTGGGAATTGTGGTAGTAACTGAAGACAAGCTGACAGCTGCGAACCACCTGAATCCCACCATGTTTGATGTCTTCCCCAACGGCAATGTTATCTTTCAGCAGCTTAATTCCTCATGTCTCGGAACCATAATAGTGCTACATTAATTTGAGGAGCACTATAAACACCCCTCGTTGATGTCTCGGACAGCTGATTCGCATAATGTAAATCCTATGGAATTCATATGGACCGCTAACAGGCGCCCTCACTACATACGGAAATCAGCGGCCCGTTAATTACGCGAATTACATGATATGAGTGTAGAATGCCACACACCTCCGCAAATCGACCAAGAAACTGTCGCATCTCTGATTCGCAGAATCAGTGATGTGTTTTGTAAGCAGTTGCGATAAACAAACTATTAACCAGATGGAATAATGTTCTGGGTCATCAGTGTATTTCATTCCAACTGTGTAACAAAATTACTAGATATATTTTGGTGTCCCGCCCCACAATTTCACAAACTCAAAAGTATCGAAAAATTAGATCAAAAACCGGGTATAAATGCAATATTCTGTAAAGTTTTTTAAAAAATTTAGATTACAATGCAAAAATTGTAGATTTACCATACAAATTATCCGATTATTTGCAGTTATTTTACAAACAATGACATTCATCATTATCTATAATTTGTAATGACTATACGGTAATGTAGCTATTTTATTTTCTAGAATATATCTTTTATCATCATGCAGACTCAATGCTTTTTCCTCTCTTAAAGCACTTCGGAAAGAAATATAAACACTCTGTTAGTGTACAAATAACTTTTTCTAATTTTTCATTCATTTATTAATCGACAATAAATAATGACAACAATTTTTGAGTTTTTTTATATAGTAAATGTATCAATGCCAGAAAGCAATTGTGATTGATATTCCTAATGTATCTTCTTCACCTGAATATTATACACCTGAATTTGGTCAAAATTGTACACAGAGGTGTAGTGATGGTAAAAAGTGCTGCACTTGCTATCCTGATAAAAATAAACCAAAATGCAATCCTAAATATCGAGAAAAATATTTCATAGAAAAACTAATTAAATGATTGAAAATCGATTGCAATGGTGGAATGGTATCTATGTTTACTAGTTATGAAATGGAACATATTAGGTAGGTATTTTATGTGTTTAAGAAACATTACAAAGGCAAGGCTTTGCCATACAAATATTTTATTGCAAAGATAGCCAATTTCTTAAATATTAAGCATGATCTAAAAGTAAATGATACAAAGCATAACAGTAATTTATGGCAACAATTTGTAGACATAAATCTTTTCGATACAATTCAGAAACAAAAGGAATTTGATGAAAGTATGGAGGATCAATTTTAGACCTAAAAATTTTCAGTTAGTACTCTATGTTGTGCATCATAAGTGAGATTTTTCATTCCACACATAATTATGTCCCCCCCCATGAACCATGGACTTTGCCGTTGGTGGGGAGGCTTGCGTGCCTCAGCGATACAGATGGCCGTACCGTAGGTGCAACCACAACGGAGGGGTATCTGTTGAGAGGCCAGACAAACGTGTGGTTCCTGAAGAGGGGCAGCAGCCTTTTCAGTAGTTGCAGGGGCAACAGTCTGGATGATTGACTGATCTGGCCTTGCAACATTAACCAAAACGGCCTTGCTGTGCTGGTACTGCGAACGGCTGAAAGCAAGGGGAAACTACAGCCGTAATTTTTCCCGAGAACATGCAGCTTTACTGTATGATTAAATGATGATGGCATCCTCTTGGGTAAAATATTCCGGAGGTAAAATAGTCCCCCATTCGGATCTCCGGGCGGGGACTACTCAGGAGGATGTCGTTATCAGGAGAAAGAAAACTGGCGTTCTACAGATCGGAGCGTGGAATGTCAGATCCCTTAATCGGGCAGGTAGGTTAGAAAATTTAAAAAGGGAAATGGATAGGTTAAAGTTAGATATGTGGGAATTAGTGAAGTTCGGTGGCAGGAGGAACAAGACTTCTGGTCAGGTGACTACAGGGTTATAAACACAAAATCAGATAGGGGTAATGCAGGAGTAGGTTTAATCATGAATAGGAAAATAGGAATGCGGGTAAGCTACTACAAACAGCATAGTGAACGCATTATTGTGGCCAAGATAGATACGAAGCCCACACCAACTACAGTAGTACAAGTTTATATGCCAACTAGCTCTGCAGATGATGAAGAAATTGAAGAAATGTACGATGAAATAAAAGAAATTATTCAGATAGTGAAGGGAGACGAAAATTTAATAGTAATGGGTGACTGGAATTCGAGTGTAGGAAAAGGAAGAGAAGGAAACATAGTAGGTGAATATGGATTGGGGCTAAGAAATGAAAGAGGAAGCCGCCTAGTAGAATTTTGCACAGAGCACAACTTAATCATAGCTAACACTTGGTTTAAGAATCATGAAAGAAGATTGTATACGTGGAAGAACCCTGGAGATACTAAAAGGTATCAGATAGATTATATAATGGTAAGACAGAGATTTAGGAACCAGGTTTTAAATTGTAAGACATTTCCAGGGGCAGATGTGGACTCTGACCACAATCTATTGGTTATGACCTGTAGATTAAAACTGAAGAAACTGCAAAAATGTGGGAAATTAAGGAGATGGGACCTGGATAAACTGAAAGAACCAGAGGTTGTACAGAGTTTCAGGGAGAGCATAAGGGAACAATTGACAGGAATAATGGAAAGAAATACAGTAGAAGAAGAATGGGTAGCTCTGAGGGATGTAGTAGTGAAGGCAGCAGAGGATAAAGTAGGTACAAAGACGAGGGCTAGTAGAAATCCTTGGGTAATAGAAGAAATATTGAATTTAATTGATGAAAGGAGAAAATATAAAAATGCAGTAAATGAAGCAGGCAAAAAGGAATACAAACGTCTCAAAAATGAGATCGACAGGAAGTGCAAAATGGCTAAACAGGGATGGCTAGAGGACAAATGTAAGGATGTAGAAGCTTATCTCACTAGGGGTAAGATAGATACTGCCTACAGGAAAATTAAAGAGACCTTTGGAGAGAAGAGAACCAAGTGTATGAATATCAAGAGCTCAGATGGCAGCCCAGTTCTAAGCAAAGAAGGGAAGGCAGAAAGGTGGAAGGAGTATATAGAAGGTTTATACAAGGGCAATGTACTTGAGGACAATATTATGGAAATGGAAGAGGATGTAGATGAAGACGAAATGGGAGATACGTACTGCGTGAAGAGTTTGACAGAGCACTGAAAGACCTGAGTCGAAACAAGGCCCCCGGAGTAGACAACATTCCATTAGAACTACTGACGGCCTTGGGACAACCAGTCGTGAGAAAACTCTACCAGCTGGTGAGCAAGATGTATGAGACAGGCGAAATACCTTCAGACTTCAAGAAGAATATAATAATTCCAATCCCAAAGAAAGCAGGTGCTGACAGATGTGAAAATTACCGAACTATCAGTTTAATAAGCCACGGCTGCAAAATACTAACGCGAATTCTTTAAAGACGAATGGAAAAACTAGTAGATGCGGACCTCGGGGAGGATCAGTTTGGATTCTTTCCAAATGTTGGAACACGTGAGGCAATACTGACCTTACGACTTATCTTAGATGAAAGACTAAGAAAAGGCAAACCTACGTTTCTAGCATTTGTAGACTTAGAGAAAGCTTTTGACAATGTTGACTGTAATACTCTTTTTGAAATTCTAAAGGTGGCAGGGGTAAAATACAGGGAGCGAAAGGCTATTTATAATTTGTACAGAAACGAGATGGCAGTCATAAGAGTCGAGGGGCATGAAAGGGAAGCAGTGGTTGGGAAAGGAGTGAGACAGGGTTGTAGCCTCTCCCCGATGTTATTCAATCTGTATATTGAGCAAGCAGTAAAGGAAACAAAAGAAAAATTTGGAGTAGGTATTAAAATTCATGGAGACGAAGTAAAAACTTTGAGGTTCGCCGATGACATTGTAATTCTGTCAGAGACGACAAAAGGACTTGGAAGAGCAGTTGAACGGAATGGACAGTGTCTTGAAAGGAGGCTATAAGATGAACATTAACAAAAGCAAAACGAGGATAATGGAATGTAGTCAAATTAAATCGGGTGATGCTGAGGGAATTAGATTAGGAAATGAGACACTTAAAGTAGTAAAGGAGTTTTGCTATTTAGGAAGTAAAATAACTGATGATGGTCGAAGTAGAGAGGATATAAAATGTAGACTGGCAATGGCAAGGAAAGCGTTTCTGAAGAAGAGAAATTTGTTAACATCGAATATAGATTTATGTATCAGGAAGTCGTTTCTGAAAGTATTTGTTTGGAGTGTAGCCATGTATGGAAGTGAAACATGGACGATAACTAGTTTGGACAAGAAGAGAATAGAAGCTTTCGAAATGTGGTGCTACAGAAGAATACTGAAGATAAGGTGGATAGATCACGTAACTAATGAGGAGGTATTGAATAGGATTGGGGAGAAGAGAAGTTTGTGGCACAACTTGACTATAAGAAGGGATCGGTTGGTAGGACATGTTTTGAGGCATCAAGGGATCACAAATTTAGCATTGGAGGGCAGCGTGGAGGGTAAAAATCGTAGAGGGAGACCGAGAGATGAGTACACTAAGCAGATTCAGAAGGATGTAGGTTAAGTAGGTACTGGGAGATGAAGCAGCTTGCACAGGATAGAGTAGCATGGAGAGCTGCATCAATCAGTCTCAGGACTGAAGACAACAACAACAACACATAATTATGTAAGCAAGTGTATCATCTGGTGTTTTTCCATTAAAAGTAGCCCATAACTTCATTGTGGTTTTTTGTGTAGCTACTACATTTTTTCTACATATGATATTTATCACATAAATAGCACTACTTCTTATAAAAATATATGGACTTACATTAGCATCTCCTGTCAATTGTATAACATGCTTAAATTCACAAAATGCATCAAAAGCTTTCAGATAATCATAAGATGGATCTAAATTCCACATTTCTTGAGAAATATTTCATTTCTCCCATTTTTCAAATATAATGTATGTAATATTACATGATCAAATTATGATGAATGAATCAACTGGTTATTTTGTCGATTAGTTTGAAATACAACAAATATAAAATAAGGTATATCACACTCCATTGAATTATAGTAGTTCGTGATATGTACCTGAAAATTTTTCTTACCACTCAATCCAGCCACTTCTGTAGTTTGTAGTCCATAAATGGATATTGGAATTTTAGGACTTTTCAGTATATTTTCTCTTTGTTCTAGTTCATAATTAAGCTCATATTTAACAACTAGTAGTCTAATTTCCATATTTTCTACTTCAGTTTTACCTTCCTTTGGTAGTGTATCCTTTATTTCAACAACAGCATTATTAATATCAGCCCAGTTAAGAATACAATCTTTTGCACTAGAAGTCCATATAAAAATTACAGAAATGTCTCCTTCCCAAATTATTTCTTCATAATCTTTGAAAAATCCACCAAGCATTTCTAGAGGATATAGTACTTCATTTGTTTTCTTTCTCATTTTACCATTATTAAGTATATATACTTCCATACATATTTTATCATTACCAGATGATGTTAAATTTAATAAAACTTGTGATGAAATGAAAGGATGTTAAATTGTAGATAAAACATTATTTCCCTTTTTTATGCCTATAAAATTCAAATAATTTCGTCACATAGTTGTCAATCGAACTTTTATTGGATTTGCCATCATATGTTGGATAATTAGTACCATCAGCAATAATAGTACTGAAGTTCATGTACAGCTGAGAATTATTAGGATGTACCCACCCATCTGCAATATGAATATTAATTTCTGCATCCTTCCCAGGAATATTGAGATTATTTTTGGATTTCTTGTTCATAGGAAATGAGTAATACTGATAGCTTTCAGTCTTATTCATTTATAAAGAATAAAAATATCCTTTCATCTATCAAATAACTGTTACATTAGCACCATTGATATCGATCACATTATCATTTTCATCAATTATAGTTACAACTAAATGCTGAATTTAATCATGAATTGGAACAAATAAGGGAGGCTTAGGTTCATAAATTATAGGTGCTCCAAATTCTACATCAGTTTTAAATGATACAATAATATTAGTTTCATGGTGAAAAGGACAGTGTGCTTTATATACATACCATCAGCTAAATTAAAATTTATATTAATTAACTCAAATGGTTTAAATTTTTAATTTCATTAGCTATACTCTGTTTATCAGCTTCAATAGTTTAGCCATATGCAACTTTACATCCCTTTCAAAGGTAACTCTATTTAAGAATTCTTCAGCTTTAATATGTATATTCGGCTTTTTTGAATGGGTATATTTTTCTAGACTTCTCAAAGAACATAGACCAGTTGGAATTATTATTGTTTCACCATTGCAGTATAGTTTATCATTTTTTCTGTAATATTTCGAGTTAAAAATGTAGTGTGAAATACAAGCAACTTTTAAAACTAACTCGTATAGGTACAGTTAATGTTTTTTTGAGAACTCATGAATTTTCACTTAGTTGTATTATTCTACTTATTTATTGGTAATTAAATTAAAACAGATTGGGATCCAAAAATGAGAATTTCAGAGAAGAAGTCAAAAAATAAACATGGCAAATTATTACCTAGTTCTATCAGATATGCTATTATTGGACCTAGTGGATGTAGTAAAACAACATTAATAGTCGATAATTACATTTTAGACCAGGATGGTTAAATTGGGATCAAACTTAAACATCTATACATTTATTCAAAAAGGTTAGATCAATCAAAGTATCAAGAATTTATGAAAAAGTGTAAAAAACTGGAAGATAAATTAAATACTGAAATAGCTTCATTTACTAGAAACAATGATGAAATTATCCGATCATATGAGTGTAAACGTAATGCAGTTGTAGTATTTGGCGAATTTATATTGGAAAATCAAGATACTGTAAGAGAATATTTTACTAGAGGGATACATAAAGGAATAGATTGCTTTTATTTAGCTCAAACATACTCAAAGATACCAAAACAACTAGTCAGAGATAATCACAATTTTTTAGACATGATGACACAAATCTGCATCATATTTATCGGGAATTTCTTGGTGGTGATTTGAAATGTGACGATTTTAAAGAAATGTGTAGAAAATACTGGAATGATGATTTTGGTTTTATAACAATGGACATGATATGTAAATCAAATGATGGCAAATACAGAGCACAAATTAAACGTTTCCTAACATAAACATAAATTTTAAACATGAACGTTTTTATCATATATAAATATTTACAAAATATGATCCACAGATTGTTAAACAAGCTAAACGAAATAAAAAGAAGCAAGAAGAGTTAAAAGAATTTCAAAAATGGAAAAAACAACCATGTATAGAATATGAAAAATATAAAAAGGAAGATCAATCAGTTATTGATGCAATAGAATGAGTTAAACAAGGAATCGAAGGATTAGGAGATAATGCTCTGAAAGAAAATGAAGAAAATAGAGAATCTGAAATACAAATGATTCCATATCATCATCAAATAGAAGATTTTAGTGATTTATCACCAATTAAACCATTAAAAGATTGGTCAGAAGATATTCATGGAAAATATGATAATACATTAAGTTAATCAGAAATTGAAGATGTATTAAATAAATACCAAGAAGAAAAAGAATCAAGTAGTCATCAAAATAAAACTAAAAAGATAAATGTTAGTGAAAGAATGGTAAAGTACATTTATCATAATGAAGATAAAGTTTTGTATTTAAAACCTGTTGGCATGTTTAAATATGTTGGTAATTTACCTGTTGAATTCAGTGCAGATAAATTAAAAAATGGTGAAAACACATATGAAGGTACAGTGTGGATTAATGAGACTTCTAACTGAAAAACAAATTGCTAAAGATGATATGAATGAAAAATTCAATGTTATAGATTTATCAAATTATGCTGATATATTATATAATTTAGGTGCATTGTATTCTGATAATAATCCAAATAAAATAAGATCAAGTAAATATTTTTTAAAATCAATTGTTAATGATTATTTTCCAAACTTAAGAAAACATAATAGATGATTCAGAACCAAGTTCGCCTGAAAAATAGGTGAAGGTTTAATTAAAAAATGTACATATACACCAATTGAATATGTTTGGATAAATGATGTTAGACAATTAATTGATAGATTAGCAGTTATTCATGGTGAAGTATTATTGGAAATAAGAACTATCATAATGAAAAAGTCAGTATTCCACAAATGTTAACAAATAAATTGAGTTATTTTATAACTGACAGTCCAAAAGGAATTCCATATTTAATTAAATTTTTAAATATTCTTTCACATACATTTTGGAAAAGAGATGAATATGGAAAAGGATTAGTCAATTGGGTTTTAAATAATGTTCCAATGCCTGAGATACAAATACCAGGATATAATTAGTGTGGACCATTTACTAAACTTGAAGACAGACTAACACATGGTGATCCAGGAATAAATCCATTACATGAAGCTAACAAAAAACATGATATTGCTTATAGAGATAATAAAGACATAGAAAAAAGACGTATAGCTGATAAAGAACTTCAATTATCTGTGTGAGAAAGAATGTATGGAAATGATGCTTCATTTGGAGAAATAGCTGCAGCAACAGCAGTTAGAGGAATAATGTATGGGAATCGAAAATTAAGTATGGGATTTAATGTTGATGAAAATGGTTGGCGATTAGAAATTAAAAAACCTTTATTAAAATTTTAACTATATAAATGGATCACTTTACAATTGATTATAATTTCCTACCTAGTGGCAAAACTAAAACAAAAACAGTTAAATCAAAGTAAATAATGAACAATTAAATGCAATTGAACTATTTTTAACAGATGTTCAAAAAAGGAGAAAAGAAATGAAAGATAGTGGAAATGTACTTATTACATTAGGTATTCCACTTGCATTATTGAATACTTAACAAAAAAGAAAGATGTATAAGGATTAACACAACATGAATTCAGATTTTTACCATATTTAGCAAACAATTGGTTCTTTAGCTCGTGGATCTGCAGCAATTGCAAATGCAGTACTAAACAAGAAGAAAACTGATAAAGAATTAGAAGACCAAAAAAGACATAATTTAGAAATGGAAAAGAAAGGTACAGGGTTAAAAAAAGTTGCAATAAATAATTAACAATTGTCCTAATGCATTAAGTAATTTTGATACAGGAAAGTGTGCTAAAAAGAGGAAAATTAAAAAAAAATTGTGGTGTATTCATGATTGATGAGTTACTTAGTAAACCAAAAATGTCGAATGTTGAATAGTTAATTTGGATACATCTGATCCTGTAGGTACACATAGGATTTGCTACTATAAGAATAATGATAAAAAAATTGTGTTTCGTTCATTTGGTGGAAATATACCTAAACAACTGTTTAATTATTTGGGGAAAATCATCTGTATTATAATAATGAAGGGATACAAAATTTTAATGAAGTAATATGTGGTCATTTGTGTTTATTTGTGTTAATATTACTATCAGATGGCTATGAATTTAATGATATTTTTAATCTAATAAGTGGACATTTTTGGAAATAAAATAAGCAAACAAAACACCACAAAAATGAAACCAAAAGAATTAGATAAATTAAAATATGAGTTACAATACATTCATAAAGCATCTAATAGCTATATTGATTTTAAAGATGAAAGATTAGTACAAGTAAATGATCCAACAGATAAAAAAGATGTATTTAACAAACATTATTTGAAATGTAAATTAAATGATCTTGTTACAAAATCAGAATATAAAAGTATTCTAACACAATTCAGTAATTATGTCACTACAACAAATTTTAATGAAAGAATAATGTAGCTTCATAATGATAATTATTACACTATAACAAATGTCAATGAATCGATTAAGAAACAATTTGGAATTTATGATGGCATCATGTCACATCATGATAAGTAAATAGATGAGATCAAAAAGAAAATTAATTCCACAGAAACCATACTTAAAGTAAATTTTGATATGTTGAGAAAGACATAGGACAATAGTTTTAAGTTATATAAATTGATCATCATATCTACTGCTTGAAGTGTAAAATTTTACAGAAACACATAATACTCAAAGAGTTACAACAAAAAATGGAAGGCAAAGAATTGAATGTATATGTGCAATATGTAGAACTAAAAAGGGTAAATTTGTCAAAAAAACGATATGTACGAATCGTTCAATAGGGAAGATATAATTAATGAACTACAGATACCAACGAGAAGAATTATAATAGAAAAAAGTTGTAGGTTTCAGAATAGATGATTTACGTCAATCTGACTTAGTTGAAATGGATTCCTGAAAAATAAGAGGAATATCGAAAATAAATATGGGATATAAATATTTGTTAACTGTAATTGATGTTTTTTTCTAAATATGCTTGAGCTATTCCAGTCAAAGATAAAACAGGTAAAATTGTGACTGATGCTTTTGAAAAAATATTTAGAACTAGAGCTCTAAAAAATTTACAAACTGAAAATGGAAAAGAATTCTATAATAAAGATTTTCTAGAATTAATGTAAAATTACATTGTTAACCATTATTCGACATATAGTGAAATGGAAGCAGGTTCAATACAACATTGAAAGAAAATATGTAGAAAAAGTTTTCTATACAAGGTAATTGTAAGTGGATAGACATTCTTTCAAAATCAGTTGATGAATGCAACAATACAACTTATCGAACTATTAAAATTAAGCCAATAGAAGTTATTGAGAAAAATTATAAACCTAATGCAATGGCTATTTCGAATCCAACAAAAGCAAAGTATTCTATTGGTGATAAAGTTAGGATTAGTAAACTTAGAGGAATTTTTGATAAAGGATGCACTGTTCACTAGTCTACAGAATTATTTGAAATTGAAGATATTATATACTCATATCCAATTACATACAAGTACAAACATATCAGAGGAAATCTTTATGAACAAGAATTACATAAAATAAAATTTCCAATGTATATCTTATTGAAAAGACATTGAAAAAAGGTAATAAAGTATATGTCAAATGGTTATAATTCGATAACTCACTGAATACTTGGGTAAATAATAATAATAAAATTTTTAAAATACATGAATGATGTATGCACTCTTCCTATTTCTTTTCTATCCTGCTGATAATGTATCTGTTTTCATAAATCAGTTAACAAATAAGACTTTGAATTATATATATGATTTGGTTGGTGATGAATTATGTGTTGTTTACGAATATTATAAGCAACAAACTACCTGAACTCGAAGTATAATTCTGAATTAACTGCTTTTAATGTTAAACCAGGTAAAATGCCAAGTCTGTGTTTTTATTGTTAATAAGTGAGGTTGTCACATGTCTTATTTAAACTTGAAAAGCTAAATACAGCATTTTATTAAACAATAATCTTAGAATTGGTTACATGAAACATTATGAAATATTTTATAAAACATAAAAAATATTTAATATCTGATTTAAATTTTAATCTACAATTGATAATCGTATTATTGATATGTATTTTACTAACAAGAATGTGTCTATGAAAATTGAATTTTTCACATTTATATAAAATTAGTGTGGTATGGACATACCAAACAAGACTTTGAAATGATTGGATGTATATTCCAAAACGAATCATTGATTAATTAATAGGTAAATTTTTATACACATATAAACGAAGATATTTCTACTACTGTTGTTGTCAAATAGCAGTTAGAGATGATAGGAATAGAGTAATAAAGCATTTAAATGATTTGGTTATTTGGATATTGCCTGATAATGAAAATAATCAAGTGAGTGGCGATGATTTTCGAGAATCATTAATGTTGTTTTAGTTAACATATAATCTCGTAATAAATAGTGAGCTAAATGACAATTTATTTAGTTGATGGAATAACCAAAATGTGGTGTAAAAGATCAGTTTGGTAGCTATTGTACTCCTTTATATAAATGAAATAAGAAATATATAAAATGCCATTATAAAGGTGCTACTAGAAAGCTATTAGAAATGAGAGATGTAGCATTCAATGTGTGGCAAAAGTAATCGATATTAAATTTCTTCTTGATAGCAGTAATCCTGACATTTTAATTACAAATAAAAGCAGAAAACATAAATTCATAACAATATCCAATGTCCAAAACAATTAGATGGAAATGGTAATGTATTAGGACATGCTCTTTTCCCAAACATTAATAATAATACAGTAGAAATACATATGGATGATGAAGAATGTGATGTTTAGAAATTGATACAAATTCTCCAAATAAATCTATTTGAAGTATTAGTACATGAGATTGGGCATGCTTTGGGTTTACAATATTCTGATATTTATGGATCATTAATGTACTCCTTCTATAATGGTTCACACCTAGAATTATCACAAGATGATATTGATCTATTCAGAGTCCATATGGTAAAAATCACCGCAAACTATTACACCAAAAATAAGTGTAAGAATTACCTACATCATCCACATCAACTGAACCCATTGAATCATAATGTCAAAGTAAAATTATAGATCACTTATTATCTGGAAATGGAAAATTATATATTTTTTATAAAATGTGGATGCGGATATTTGATAATAATACAATACCAAATTCACAACTAATAACAAATTGGTTAACATTTTTACCAGAAAATATAGAAAGTATAAATGGTGTAAATCGACATAGTGGTGAAATTGTAATAATTATCTGTATGATGTATTTGAGCACAAAATAATTTCATGATTTACAGAAACAATATCAATTACTGGATTACGACAAAATTTTTAATTAAATGGCATAGTAAACACATATTCAGTTTGGACGTTTTTCTTTGCTGAGTTACATGAGTGCAAATTTAAGTATAAAGTAGCTGGTGTTGTAAATAGGCATTTTTCATTATCACCAACAGGTATAAATTCTGTATTTAGATAATTAATGGCTTGTTGTATTTTTCAAATTTGATACATTTTACGATTATAATGAAATTACAAAAAGGTAATAACAGCTGCTACAACTGATTTATCATTATTTGGAATAAATTGTTCATTAATACCAGAGGTAATTAACACACTAAAAAATATAATTCAAAAGCTAGAAAATTACCCCTTATAAGTAGACAGCATAAATGGACAACAAATACGTAATGTTTTTATATAATAAATGGACAACAATATCGTAAATAAATGTATTAAATGTAGTTCCGTAAAGGATGTAAATTAATTTGGAAAGAAATTAAGTAAACCAAGATCGATTTGTAAAAAGTGTGTAAATCAAGATCGAGAAATTAGATATTGTCCTAAGACAAGCAGCACCAGGTGAAATGAAACACAAAACAGTAAAAAACAAAATGAAATAGGAATTATTAACCCATTTTTGCAACAATCCCAAAAAACTGAATTTATTAATATTCCAGATCTCTTTGATTATAGTCAATCTGATGATGATGATGATGATGATGATGATGATAAATATACACCTGTTAAAATTAAAACATACAGTAATCGCAAATATTGATAAAAATATTTCATTAAGATACTCTATAATATCATGAAGATTGATGACAATGGCACAACTGTACAGATGTTTGATGGTACCGATATGGAAAGAATAACAGAATTATTTCTAGTGTTTAATCAACATTATAAAGGAAAAGCTTTACCATATAATTATTTCATAGCCAAAATATCTGATTTCTTCAATACAGAACATAATATCAATGTTAAATGTGTAAAAAGAAATGTTAAACTGCAGAAAGAATTTCTAGATAGGAAACCATTTTATAAAATTTAAGATTAGTTTATTTAGCTATATAAATGGAGAAAAATAACTTGTAACAAAGCTCAATATTATCAATAAATGTATATCTTTAATGAAGCTATGTGAACTTGAAATAAATCAATCATATGAAATTACTAATGTAGAAAATGTGAATACAAAATATGGCTACAGAACCTTTTTGAAACTAGATGATAAAATTAAAATTATCCTACCAAACAAGTATGCTAAAGTGGTCAGTTGGGAAGATAATAAAACAGTTGTTGGTATAAAAATGATGTATAGAGGAATGACAAATGAAACCTATGATTTTAATATTTCATGTGTAATAAATAGATAGAACCAAGCATTGTAGTCAATGCAAAAATGATAAAAATAGGATGAATTTGATTTTGATCAATTTAAAAAATATGTCCATCGGAATATGTAATTTTTTCTATACTAAGAAATATTATGAAAATAATAGGAATAAATTGCTTGAAAAAATTGCATGTGAGTGTGGTAGACATATAGGTAAATGTAAATTTACACAACATGAAAAGTCATTAATTCATAAGAAACCAATGAGATCAAAAAGTTCTAAATAATAAATAGACAAAAAATGAAGACAACAAAAAATAATTTTTTGCCTTAACAATGGAGCTATCTTAAATTAAGATTTAGGAGCTCAAGGCTTTAGCTAAGAATTTAAATTTTAAAGGATACTCCTAATTAAAGAAATCAGAGTTACTTAATTTCATTACATTAGAAGAATTTCCTTTTGAGAATGACGTGTATTATCAACCAAAATCAAGACCGAAACGACTACTTAATATAAACTACTATTACAAATTTGATGATGAAATTTATGAAAATAAAGAATCTAAAACACTAAAAGAAATATATCCATTTTCCCTTAACAATGAAGCTATCTGAAATTAAGATTTAGGAGCTCAAGGCTTTAGCTAAGAATTTAAATTTTAAAGGATACTCCTAATTAAAGAAATCAGAGTTACTTAATTTCATTACATTAGAAGAATTTCCTTTTGAGAATGACGTGTATTATGAACCAAATTCAAGACCGAAACGACTACTTAATATAAACTACAATTACAAATTTGATGATGAAATTTATGAAAATAAAGAATCTAAAACACTAAAAGAAATATATCCATTTTCCACAAATGTGTTTGGGACAAAGAAATAGAAAAACAGTTAGACATTATCTAGTTGGTAAAACATTTAGAAAATGATTACAAACCATGAATTTTGTAATAATATAAATTCTTTTCAGCCTGTTCATTTTTTAAAAGCCATGACAGTAAAAGCTATAAAAATAGTTGAAGAAAATTTTAAACTACTTAATGGATTGAAAATAAACAGTAATTTATTGTGTGAGTACAGAATGCAGACGAATAATAAACTTCTGGAATTTTGGCATCAAACACAAACCTATACTCTCATTACAGAAAAAGATTCAATTTTTTTCGAGTGTGGAAAACGAGAAATGATAACAAAAATGTCTAATTTTCAAGCTAGAAGTTCATGTTGGACATTTAACAGAAATATTGGTTTACAATTAGGAATTAATAGATATGTCCCATTGATAGGATCATCTTACATCATATTATAACAAAAAAGAAAACAAAAGCAAGCATGTATTAATGTAAAAAAATAATGATCAAAATGTTTTCTGTGGTCGATAGCTTCTGCATTAAATCCAGTAGACAGACAAAAATTTAAAAATCCAGATAGAACAAGCAATTATAAAGAATATGTGAAAAAACTTGTAGATAAATTACCTAATATTTCGATTCCTGTTGAAATTGATAATATTCGAAAAATTGAACCTAAGCTTAGTATATCAATTAATGTTTACTCATTTGATGAATAATTCCAACTGTATATATTATTACTAAATGTACAAGAAAAACATGTAATTATATTTAATTTTAGAAACAATGAAAACTCTCATTATAGTCGGATTAAAGATTTATCTAGACTTATTTCAGCGCAAATCTTAATGCATAAAGAACATAATTTATTTGTGATATGTGTTTACTACATTTCAGTAGTAAAGAAAAATTTGATAATCATATTCCATATTGCTTAGTAAACAATGCATTAAAAGTAGAAATGCCAGAAAAAGGTACCTATATCCATTTCAAAAATTATCAATATTATATATGCTGACTTTGAAAGTTTGCTGCTGAAGATGGATAATTGCAAACGGAATACACGAAATTCATATACAATGAAGTATCAAAAACATGAACCAAGTAGTTTCTGTTACTTATTAAATATATAAATGGACATTATAAAGATCCTGATGTTAATCGAGGGCCAAACTCTCATGAAAAAAATTGTATAATTTGTCAAACAAGAAGTTGAAGAAATTGGAAATATTTACTCTGAAATTGAAGAAATGATACCATTAACTCCTGAAGAACAATTAAGGCATAATAAATCTAAAGTGTGTACACTGTGTAGATGCCTATACTCAAAGAAAAATAAAAAAGTACATCATCATGATCATCTAACAGGAAAATATATAAATCCATTATGTAAAAATTGAAATTTACATTTGAGGCGTCCAAGTTTTGTACCAATCTATTTACATAATTTATCTGGATATAATTCTCATTTGTTTGTAAAAGAACTTGGTTATGATAATAAACAAATAGATTTAATACCAAATAATGAATATAGATACATTAGTTTTGGAAAGAAGACAGAAACATGGAAGATGAGATTTACTAACAAATTTAAATTTATGGTTCCTTCACTTGACAAACTTTCATCAAATTTGAAAATCGATCAAATGATAAATATTAGACATTTTTTACAGAAGAGTTATACAATCTAGTGAACAGAAAAGACGTACATCCATATGATTTCGTGGATTCTTCAACAAAATTTGAAGAAACACAACTGCCACAAAAAGTAGAATTTTACAATAACCTTAATTATTGTGGCATAAGTGATTAAGATTATGAACATCCAAAATTAGTTTGGGAAAAATTCAATATTAAAAATCTTGGTGAAAATCATGATATATATCGTAAAACTGCTGTACAGTTATTGGCTGATGTGATTGAAAATTTTAGAAAAACTTGTATTAAAGCATACAATTTCTATCCATCTTGGTATTTTACTGCTCATGGTTTATCATGGGATGCAATGTTGAAAATGACTAAACAACCACTTGAATTATTACTTGATTTTGATGGTTGAAAAAGGAATAAGAGAGGTAATATCACAATGTTGTAAAAGATATGTAAAAGCCAATAATAAATATATGAAAGATCATGATGTTAAAAAAGTATCAATTTTTTTGATTTATTTAGATGCATACAATTTGTATGGTTACGCTATGAGTCAATACTTGCCACATTCAGGATTTGAATGGCATGAACCAAATAATTGTCATTGTAGAAAAATAAGTGAAATTTCAGATACTTCAAAAACTGGAAACTGGATATATTTTTGAAGTAGATCTAGAATATCCAAAAGAATTACATGATTTACTTAAAGATTTACCATTAGCTCCGAAAATATAACTCTACCAGGAAATAAAGAATGTAAGTTGTTGACTCCTCTGAATGATAAGTATAATTATTTCACTACAGAAATCTCAAACAGCATTTATCTTTAGGAATCAAAATAACAAAAAATGCAAAGTTTTAAAATCTAACCAATCTGATTGGTTGAAGAAATACATAGATTTCGATACTCATAGTGGATGCAGTCAAAAACGATTTCGAAAAAGATTTCTACAAACTGATTAATAATTCAGTATTTGGTAAGACAATGGAAAATATTAGTAATAGAGTAGATATAAAATTAGTTTCTGATGGTGAAAAGTGTGATAAATTAATAGCTAAACCAAACTTTAAACAAAGAACTATATTTAATGAAAATCTTGTTGCCATACATTAGAATAAGATAAAAATTACATTTAATAAGACTATCTATGTTGGAATGAGTATACTCGAATTATCTAAAGAACTGATATATGATTTTCACTATAGAATAATGAAACCAAAATATGGACATAATATTGAGTGGTGTTATCAAGATACAGTTATACCTATAATATACAAACTGAAGATTTTTATAAAGACATGAAGTCGATGATTGATTATTTTGATACAAGTAATTATCCTGCAATCAATATTTATGGACTACCTCAAGTAAACAAGAAAGTTTTAGGTAAAATGAAAGATGAATGCAATGGAAAAATAATGGAAGAATTATGTGGTTTACAAGCAAAAATATATGCTCATAAAGTTGGTAATAAAATAGAGAAAAATCTATAGGTGTTAAGAAATGTATTGTTAAAAACAGAATAAGTTTACAAGATTATGAAGACTGTTTGTTTAACAATGCAAAACAATACGGAAGATTTAACATGATTCAAAGTGAAAAACATGAAATCTACACAGTTGAAATAAACAAAAAAGCATTCACATGATGATAAAAGATATATTCTAGAAAATAAAATAGATACATTACTGTATGGACATCACAAATTATAGAAAATGTTGAATGTTATTGTTTGTAAAATAAGTGCAATATAATTGGATAATATGTATAGTAAATCTACTATTTTTGCATTGTAATATAAATTTAAAAAAAAGATTGCAGTTATAGCCAGTTTTTGAGCTAATTTTTCGTTATTTTTGAGTTTCTGAAAATGTGAGGCAGTGGCCAAAAAATATATCTACTAAAATTGCGTTCTATTTATTCTGTTTTAGATGATCAATGCACTTTGGTCTTTTCCAACTGCTGTCTGTCACAGTAGCCTTCTCTCAATCACTGCATTTCTTATATTATCAATTATGTGGTAAGAAAACAGGTGTAATGTCTTCATAGCCAATGGACAGAAGACAGGTAGGTGAGAATTCTTTTATCTGCCAGTAGGGGAAAGGTTAGAGGCAGGTTTCGTGACTGGTCCATACATTTCCTCCTAAAAGCAGCTACAGCACCTAAAGCACCATATTGCACTGTTGTGACACACATGCTTCCTGTAGTCCATTTCTCTACTTCCACCAAGCCATCTGTCACTAGGTGTATGGCAATCACATGTAGACGTGAATAACATATTATATGAATCTTAACGAAACGACATTTTATTTTAAGTGTCGTTTCATTTTGCTCAAACAACAGTCAGTGCTAAAAGATGTGCAATGCAATAGTTATTTTCAGCTAAATATTACAAATAAGAAAGTTGTGGTTCTGGTTTTGCTACAAGATGGGTACATTTTTCTGCTTCAAGACCATTCAGAGTCACTTTCCCATATTCAGAATTGTACGGTCAATCCGTCTAATCTCTGTCCAGAATGGGAAAAAGAATTTTGTTCAGAACTATAACACATTTAGTAGACAGTAATAGTATGTACTTGTGACATATTAACAATGGGTCCTTATCTGAGCAACCGTCCTACATTGTTTGCTGACGGTGCTGCCGTTTGCGTCTCATAAAGTTACCAGAACAAAAGCAATTGCAAAATAATTGAGACAAGAAATCTGTATAATGCGAAAAGTGGAATTTGACTCTAAGTAATGAAAAGTGTGAAATCATCCATTTCAGTTCTAAAGGAAATAGGCTAAATTTTGGTTGACGATAAATCAGACAAATCAAATAACTCGCATCTCAACTGCATATTAGGGTTTACAATTACTGTTGACTTAAATTGGCACGACCACATACAGCACTGGGGAAGGCTAACTAAACAGTGCATTTTAGTGACTGAACACTTACAAATAATGCTACCTAAGGCCACTCGCCGATTCCGACAGACTTCGAATATGCTGTAGTCTGTGTCAAAATATCAGGCACGTATTTTCTATACGTCCCCACACGGCCGTTCAAACGGTGAAACCCCGAAGAAAACGCATTTGTTACCTTTCTGAGCATTTATGGTCAGCCGACTGGAGTGGCGCTACAGTCTGGAACCGCGTAACTGCTACAGTTGCAGGTTCAAATCCTGCCTCGGGTATGGATGTTTGTGCTGTACTTCAGTTAGTTAGGTTTAAGTAGTTCTAAGTTATAGGGGACTGATGACCTCAGAAGTTAAGTCCCTTAGTGCTCAGAGCCATTTTAACAATTTTAACTTACGGTCAAAACAGTAGAAAACGCAACAAAAAAGTTGAAACGTAATTTCTATGGATGCTACTGTACTTACAAATGCGAAATAACATATTTAACCGTCTTGATATATTTCGTAATTCTCCACTCGCCTGACAATTTTTGAGACCATAAAAAATTATGTATAGTACATCTAATAGCATTTTTAACAACAACTTCAACCATGTGTGACAAAGTTACAACTCAAAGTCGTTGCCCACAGCTCGTGGTCTTCGCGGTCGCGTTCTCGCTTCCCGAGCGCGGGGTCCCGGGTTCGATTCCCGGCGGGGTCAGGGACTTTCACCTGTCTCGAGATGACTGGGTGTCTGTGTTGTCCTCATAATTTCATCAGCATTCTTTAATGTGGCGAGCTTGGACTGAGCAGAGGTTGGGAATTTGTACGAGTGCTGATAACTGCGCAGTTGAGCGCCCCACAAACCAAACATCATCATAATCATCATCGAAGTCGTAGTAGTCAGATATAATGTTGGAAGTACGCATACATACCGCTATACGCGTTCTCTGTCCGCCGCATCAGGCTTGTCATACATGGCGATACTGTTGTCTGCAATTTCACAGTGCAACATAAAAGACGAGCTCCTGCAAAATTTAACTGAAGCAATAAGGGCCACTTTATGGCGAGTGCGGGAATAACCAAGGTGGAGGTGGCGAGAGGCTATTCCCATTTTGTTTTTTCATAGCCTTTATTTTATTTCTTGTTTTGCTTCGTTTCTTTGGTTTTTGATTTCTGTTATAAAGTTTCACATTTACTTTGTTATTTTACAGTATTTTGATTATTTCGCATTTCTTTGACAGTCATTGCAATAACGAGGGGACGTTGTATTGTCATTTGCAAATAAGGACAGCTTACACATACACTTTGTGCAGCATGCACATTCGATTATTGCAATATTACTGCCCGTTACAGCACCTGTCACAATTTTTAAAGCGATAATTAACAAGTGGTGCACGTTTATCAGATGCCTCTGTGACATATACGCTCTTGAACCACACATACGTAAACATGTTCACAAATTAAAGGGATGGAACCTGATTATGAATCAGTGATTGAGTTTTCAGGATATTATTCCTACGGTGCAAATTTACAGCGTGTTCGTATGGTAGGATTACATCAGAGATCTCTTTTTAAATATTGTTCCACGGTCTTAAGGTGTAAACGTTTAGTGGCTGGATTAGGCCGGTTGTTCCAGCAGTAATCGACGTAATTTTTAAGGCCTTTATACCTTTACATTAAATGTATTGGCAGTTGCTAATAAGGACATCCATCAGTTGCAGAATGGAAAGACAACAATGGAAATTTGTGCCAGACAGGGCTCTAACCCTGATTCCTTGCTTATGGCTGGCGGTTGCCTTATCATCTGGCTATCTACGCACGACATCGGCCGGACCCAAAGTTCCATATGTCGTCAACCATATGATTATGACCTATATTATTACATGCATTATGTATATACCCGTACAGGTCACACATTGTACTGGAAAGTCACTTGCCTGGTATCGGTAGATAAATACGATATTGCAGTGCCTGTTTTATTCTGATTACAATGCAGATCTCCTTTGGATGTGCATGCATGTCAAAAAAAAGGCGACTACAGCTGTTATTAAATACATTAAAGGTATTCGAAATTGTCAATAACGATCGCTTTTCGCTGTAGTGTGCAAATGAAGACCGGGACTCGAACCCATATTTCCCGCTTATCGCGAGCTGTCGCCTTACCATTTCGCTATCCGTGCACGGATCACGGGCAGACCCAAACTTCCATGTGTCGTAGATGCAGGGTTGAGGATACATGGAAGTTTGGGTCTGGCTGTTTTACGCATGACTATGACCAAAGGGGATTGTAAAACACCACTTGCAGATAGGAATGGGTGTATCGTGTAGCTACGTATTAATGAATTTAACGATTGAGCGAGACATAAAATTTTATGTGTTCGTTTAAAGGATAAGGTGCGACCTGCGTGCCGCACGGGATTAGCCGAGCAGTCTCAGTCGCTGCAGTCATGGACTGTGCGGCTGATCCCGGCGGGGATTCGAGTCCTCCCTCGGGCATGGGTGTGTGTGTTTGTTCTTAGGATAATTTAGGTCAAGTAGTGTGTAAGTTTAGGGACAGATGACCTTAGCAGTTATGTCCCATCAGATTTCACATACATTTGAAGATTTTCTTTATGACCTGCGTGTGTCTCCAAATTAAATACAGGTTAGCCCTAATTGTAAACATTATTCTCTCCTAATGATGCAATGTTCCATTCTAAGTTTGCCACAAATGCATTAACTTACTCCGTAAATAGTTCTCTATTAGTTAATCATTTCTGAGCGACAAATTTATTAATCTTTCTGGAAATAATTGTATGCCTTACTTTAAAATGGGAAACTCACTTCGTTGTGCCCTGAACAGGTGGCACGACAAATCAACTTCATCTCTCGCTCTCAAAACCCATCTTTCAGGTCCAGGTTATGAGTAGGTAGTGATTTACAGCATGCCCTCTGGAATTATTCCAATACATATCTGGAAACCTGTAACAATTTGTCGCTTTGTGTCCCACCTTCAATGACTTGTGTTTCCCATCTATATAGTTATTTTCTCTCCTGAACCTGGACTGACGGCGTGTTTATACTGTAGGCGCTGTCCACCAAACAGGGACTAGTTGCGACTGGAGTAATGCGCCCGTGACAGACTCCAATGTACATGCGTACATGCATCGAATTTTCTCATTGTAAACCTCTAAACCAGTGTGTCAGACGTATGCCATACACAAACGATGAATATGTGGATATGCATCTGGTCCTTGGTGCATCTGATAACCGCGCTGGTGCTGCCGCTCGTGGATGTGCTGCTACATATCGTCGTCGACGCCATCCAGATAAAGATGTGTTTCGTCGTCTGGAGCTGCGCCTTCAGGAGTCAGATTCTCTCCTTAAACCATCGCGTGACAAAAGTCGTCCACTGACTCGCCGTACGCCAGCTACCCAGGAAGCTATTCGGGTGGTCATATACCAAGAACCTCTGTGAAGTACACGTAGCATATCAAGGCATTTCCAGGGAAATGGCTCTGATGTGGAGGTCCAGTTGAACAGCCACCACATCCACCTGACCCAAATTTTCTGGAGTTCTCCCTGTGGGAACAACTGTAGGACCACATGTACTCTGCTCCGCCGACGAATATTGAAGAATTGGTAGCGTGTGTTTATACTGTTATACTGCTCTAGTTACTGTGGACGCAACTTCGCTGCGAAGGCTCCAGAGCTGTATGATTCGGCAAGTTGCACTATGTTTAAACGTGCAGGGAGGTCGCTTTGAGCATCTGTTGTTCTAAAGACAGCTTATTATGTTTTGGCGGTAATGTGGTCATTAATTTAGACATTATTATTGTCAGTGGTTGCTAATGTGCGACCTCTGAGCGCTCAAATTCTATGTAGTATAAATGACATGTAGATGTTGTGTTATTGTACTGTGCTATCATCTTTAGCATCTCGAAACTGTTATTGTTGTGTAGTTACTGTGTGGGGTATGACAGGTCATTTGTTTCAACTGTCTACTTCTTATTTATCTAACCACGTATTTGTTACGTTCAGCATTACAAAATGTAAATGTAGGTTAAATGTGACCTAAGAAACGATGTATATTATAGTATGAAATGTCACAATCAATCTAGCGAATAAAAAATGCGTCTTAAACCAGGAATCGAACCCTCGACCTCCTGCAAGCTAGCGCAAAACTCTATCCACTACACCAGCTGTACAGTACGAAGAATGTGTGCTGACAGGGGTAGTCACCAAACACATGGTTACAGTGTTGCAAGAGCCTCTCTTTAACGTCCTTTTTCTCTCGGATGTACTCCCCAGACGACATTTTGTGACAGACCTTTTTTTTTTTTTTTTGTCGCTGACATGTGAAGAGTCGCGCTGAAAGCCCGAGTGCGCGAATTTCGCTTCACCTGTATATGTCGCAATATACATGCGATCAGATATGTCCATATTAATCGTTCCTACATGCTCTTAGTTACCGCATCCTTCGTAATAATTAATAGTGTAGTTTGATCTTTCCCGTAATACACTCTTCTGATGATCTATAGCAAATGGTGGGATAAGGAAATAACGCGGTACAATATATCTACATGACTACTCTGCAATTCACATTTAAGTGCTTGGCAGAGGGTTCATCGAACCACAATCATACTCTCTCTCTACTATTCCACTCCCGAACAGCGAGCGGGAAAAACGAACACCTAAACCTTTCTGTTCGAGCTCTGATTTCTCTTATTTTATTTTGATGATCATTCCTACCTATGTAGGTTGGACTCAACAAAATATTTTCGCATTCGGAAGAGAAAGTTGGTGACTGAAATTTCGTAAAAAGCTCTCGCCGCGACGAAAAACGTCTATGCTGTAATGACTTCCATCCCAACTCGTGTATCATATCTGCCACACTCTCTCCCATATAACGCGATAATACAAAACGAGCTGCCCTTCTTTGCACCCTCTCGATGTCCTCCGTCAATCCCACCTGGTAAGGATCCCACACCGCGCAGCAATATTCTAACAGAGGACGAACGAGTGTAGTGTAAGCTGTCTCTTTAGTGGACTTGTTGCATCTTCTAAGTGTCCTGCCAATGAAACGCAACCTTTGGCTCGCCTTCCCGACAATATTATCTATGTGGTCCTTCCAACTGAAGTTGTTCGTAATTTTAACACCCAGTTACTTAGTTGAATTGACAGCCTTGAGAATTGTACTATTTATCGAGTAATCGAATTCCAACGGATTTCTTTTCGAACTCATGTGGATCATCTCACACTTTTCGTTATTTAGCGTCAACTGCCACCTGACACACCATACAGCAATCTTTTCTAAATCGCATTGCAGCTGATACTGGTCTTCGGATGACCTTACTAGACGGTAAATTACAGCATCATCTGCGAACAACCTAAGAGAACTGCTCAGATTGTCACCCAGGTCATATATATAGATCAGGAACAGTAGAGGTCCCAGGACGCTTCCCTGGGGAACACCTGATATCACTTCAGTTTTACTCGATGATTTGCCGTCTATTACTACGAACTGCGACCTTCCTGACAGGAAATCACGAATCCAGTCGCACAACTGAGACGATACCCCATAGCTCCGCAGCTTGATTGGAAGTCGCTTGTGAGGAACGGTGTCAAAAGCTTTCCGGAAATCTAGAAATACGGAATCAACTTGAGATCCCCTGTCGATAGCGGCCATTACTTCGTGCGAATAAAGAGCTAGCTGCGTTGCACAAGAGCGATGTTTTCTGAAGCCATGCTGATTACGTGTCAATAGATCGTTCCCTTCGAGGTGATTCATAATGTTTGAATACAGTATATGCTCCAAAACCCTACTGCAAACCGACGTCAATGATATAGGTCTGTAGTTAAATGGATTACTCCTACTACCCTTCTTGAACACTGGTGCGACCTGCGCAATTTTCCAATCTGTAGGTACAGATCTATCGGTGAGCGAGCGAGTGTATATGAGTGCTAAGTAGGGAGCTATAGTATCAGCGTAATCTGAAAGGAACCTAATCGGTATACAATCTGGACCTGAAGACTTGCCTGTATCAAGCGATTTGAGTTGCTTCGCAACCCCTAAGGTATCTACTTCTAAGAAACTCATGCTAGCAAATGTTCGTGTTTCAAATTCTGGAATATCCATTCGTCTTCCCTGGTGAAGGAATTTCAGAAAACTGCGTTCAATAACTCCGCTTTAGCGGCACAGTCGTCGATAACAGTACCATCGGCACTGCGCAGCGAAGGTATTGACTGCGTCTTGCCGCTTGTGTACTTTACATACGACCAGAATTTCTTCGGATTTTCTACCAAATTTCGAGACAATGTTTCGTTGTGGAACCTATTAAAGGCATCTCGCATCGAAGTACGTGCCAAATTTCGCGCGTCTGTAAATTTTAGCCCATCTTCAGGATTTCGCGTTCTTCTGAACTTCGCATGCTTTTTCCGTTGCCTCTGCAACAGCGTTCGGACCTTTTTTGTGTACCACGGGGGATCCGTTCCATCTCTTACCAATTTATGAGGTATGAATATCTCAATTGCTGTTGCTACTATATCTTTGAATTTGAGCCACATCTCGTCTACATTCGCATAGTCAGTTCGGAAGGAATGGAAATTGTCTTTTAGGAAGGCTTCTAGTGGCACTTTATCCGCTTTTTTAAATAAAATTATTTTGCGTTTGTTTCTGATGGATTTGGAAGAAATGGTATTGAGCCTAGCTACAATGACCTTGTGATCACTAATTCCTGTATCAGTCATGATGCTCTCTATCAGCTCTGGATTGTTTGTGGCCAAGAGGTCAAGTGTGTTTTCGCAACCATTTACAATTCGCGTGGGTTCGTGGACTAACTGCTCGAAATAATTTTCGGAGAATGCATTTAGGACAATCTCGGAAGACGTTTTCTGCCTACCACCGGTTTTGAACAAGTATTTTTGCCAACATACCGAGGGTAGGTTGAAGTCCCCACCAACTATAACCGTATGAGTGGGGTATTTATTTGTTACGAGACTCAAACTTTCTCTGAACTGTTCCGCAACTGTATCATCGGAGTCTGGGGTTCGGTAGAAGGAGCCAATTATTAACTTAATTCGGCTGTTAAGTATAACCTCCACCCACACCAATTCGCACGGAGTATCTACTTCGACTTCACTACAAGATAAACCACTACTGACAGACACCAACACTCCACCACCAATTCTGCCCAATCTATCTTTCCTGAACACCGTCTGAGACTTCGTAAAAATTTCTGCAGAACTTATTTCAGGCTTTAGCCAGCTTTCTGTACCTATAACGATATCAGCTTCTGTGCTTTCTATTAGCGCTTGAAGCTCAGGGACTTTTCCAGCGCAACTACAACAGTTTACAACTATAATTCCGACTGTTCCTTGATCCAAGCACGTCCTGTAATTGCCAAGCACCCTTTGACATTGCAGCCCATCCCGCACTTTCCCGAGGCCTTCTAACCTAAAAAACCGCCCAGTCCATGCCACACAGCCTCCGCTACCCGTGTAGCCGCCAGCTGAGTGTAGTGAACTCCTGACCTATTCAGCGGAACCCGAAACCCCACCACCCTATGGCGCAAGTCAAGGAATCTGCAGCCAATACGGTCGCAAAATCGTCTGAGCGTCTGATTCAGACCCTCCACCCGGCTCTGCACCAAAGGTCCGCAGTCGGTTCTGTCAACGATGCTGCAGATGGTGAGCTCTGCCTTCATCTCGTAAGCAAGACCGGCAGCCTTCACCAAATCAGATAGCCGCTGGAATCCAGAGAGAATTTCCTCAGATCCAAAGCGACACACGTCATTAGTGCCGACATGTGCCACCACCTGCAGCTGGCTGCACCCTGTGCTCTTCATGGCATCCGGAAGGACCCTTTCCACATCAGGAATGACTCCTCCCGGAATGCACACGGAGTGCACACTGGATTTCTTCCCCTCCTTAGCCGCCATATCCCTAAGGGGCCCCATTACGCGCCTAACATTGGAGCTCCCAACTACCAATAAGCCCACCCTCTGCGATTGCCCGGACCTTGAAGGCTGAGAATGATCCTCTGAAACAGGGCAGGCAGCTGCATCTGGCTCAGCCAGAGACAGTGCCTGAAACCGGTTTGTCAGACGCACCGGGGAGGCTTTCTGATCAGCCTCCGGGGACGCCTTTCGCTGCCTGCCACGCCTTGGAACGACCTCCCAATCAACCACAGGCGAGGGCTCAGCCCCACTGCGGGCAGCAACCGGGGCAACCACAGCGGCAGACCGATCTGGGGACAGACGGGATGAGGTTGACATCCCCGTGATACCCGAGTCCAGCTCCCCACAGTGGTGCCCATTGGCAACAGCCTCAAGCTGCGCGACCGAAGTCAGCGCCGATTGCAGCTGTGAGCGAAGGGATGCCAAGTCAGCCCTCATCCGAACACAGCAATCGCAGTCCCTGTCCATTCTAATTGATGTTTAACAACAGTTACTGAAACACGAGTGCGTGCCTAGATAACGCAAGCAGAACACACAAAGAATGTATCAACTAACCTGTACAAATGCCTAACGACTGCGCTACAATCTGCTGAATTTACGATTACAGTAACTAAAACTCGAAACTGCACCTCCTATACGAAACTCACACGCAATTTAAATAAGAATCTACGAAGTAAACACTAAAGCGCGATGCTACAACTGTCAAATACTATAATACGCCCTAAATATATGAATTAAACAATGCAAGTACCCAAAAACACGCAAAGAAATTAATTAAACTATCTAACAAATAAGTAAGCTAGGGTTATACGACTTGCTGCAGCAGCTGCTTATCCAACGGCGGCAGGATGATTCCTGCAGCACAGCACATAATCTAATCACTTGATAATTACACATTCAGTCCGTGGAAGAAACTTGTAAAACAGTTCCCTGATATAATGCTACTATACGTCTGTGATTTAAATTTGCACCTGGATGACAATATCCTGAAAATTCAATCTTTGATTCATAATCAGGTTTCGCCCGCTCCATTTGTGAACATCTTTAGGTATGTGTTGTTCAAAAGCGGATATATCAGATACAAATCTGATAAATGTGAACCTGCTGTTCATTATTGCTTCAAAAATTGTGATACATGCTGTAAATTGAGCAATAATATTGTAACAATCAGGTGTGCATTGTGCACAAGAAGTATGTGTACGCTGCCGTTCTTTGCAGTGGATAATACAATGTCCCATTGTTATTGCACTGACTATCAAAGATAAAACAACACAACCTAAATATTGTAGAATAACAAAGTAAATGTGAAACGGAACAACCAAAGAAACGAAAAAAACAAAAACAAATAAGAAACAAATAAAACAAAGACCACAAAAAAACAAAAAGAGAATAGCCTCTCGCCACTTCCACGTTGGTTATTCCCGGAGTCGACAGAAAGTGAGACCTTATTGCTTCAGTTAAATTCTTCATTAGCTCGTCTGTTATATTGCACTGTGAAACTGCGCACAACAGTGTCGCCTTGTATGACAAGCCTGATACGGCGGACAGAGCGAGCTGATAGCGGTATATAGGGGTACTTTGAACTTACGTATACCATACTACTGCGACTTCGAGATGTAACTTTATCATATACGGTTGAAGTTGTTCTTAAATGTACTATTAGATTTACTGCATATAAGTTTTTACCGTTTCAAAATTTAGGAGTCAGGGGAGCATTTCCAAATATATCAAAATGTTTAAAGATGTCATTGCACAGTACTTACTTTCCGTGTCCAGATCAAATTTTATTTTTCCAATAGTTAGCCACCGCTACGGCTTTGTCGTTGGCTTGTAGCAGGTCACTAAAACTGCAGGGCTCCGGCAGTAGTCGGCACATGAGCAGATGTGCCTCGTCTTGTACCTCTCCACATCCGCAAAGAACGTCGTCATCGTTAGTCAGCAGTCACCACTTGCACAGATTAGTTTTGCATCTGGGTACACCAGCCCTCAGCCTATTTAGTGTTCTCCACAATGTATAAGGAAGTTATTTTTGAGGTGCCATTTCCTCTTTTGGTATTATCTGCAGTGCGGTTTGTTCATTCTCCCATTTACGGACTCTATTATCTTCCTGTGAACCGTCAAGGGTCTTCGTTCTTGCAATAAAGCTATTTCTAGACTTAAGCCTCCGGGCCTGAGTGATGTGCTCATTCAGTGGGTGTCGAGAAACTGTCTCTTTCTTTGTTCTCTCAGCATCTGCTGCCACCTGCCTTCTGATATTGGATGGGGAAATTCCAGCAAGTAGGTACAAATTACCCGTTGGTGTGGGTCTGAGACAGCCTGTAACAATTCACATTGTCTCATTTACACTTACATCAATCTGTTTAGCATGTGCAGATGCTTCCCGTACTGGCGCTGCATAGTCTGCTGCAGAAACACACAGAGCAAGTGCTGATGTTCTCAGTGTTGATGGTTGAGCTCCCCATTCATAGTTTGTCAGCCTGCGGATGATGTTGTTCCTGCAGCAGACTTTAGCCTTGGTGTTTTGGCAATGCTGCTTGAAGGAAAGCGTTCTGTCAAGTACAGCCCCAAGGTATTTAGATGTGGGACAGTGCTTTAGCTTCTTACCTTGCCATGTAACGTCGAGCTCAACTCCAGCATCTCTATTGCGCAGGTGGAAAGCACATACTTGGGTTTTGTCAGCGTTTCACTTGAGGTGATTTGCTTCATAGTATTGAGCCAGTTCTTCAAGCGCTCTAGAGAGATTTCCAGATGTTGCATCAAAATTGGGCCCCTGGACCACCACAGCTGTGTCATCAGCATATACGAACAGTCTTGCATCTTGAGGTATAGGTTGGTCATTAGTGTACACGTTATAAAGGATGGGAGAAAGTACACTTCCTTGTGGTAAGCCATTCTTCTGCAGTCGCCATCTACTGTTCTTACCATTTAGGGAGACATAAAATCTTCGATTCTGCAGAAGACTACCAATAACCATCGTCAACCTACAGTCCCCTGTGAGGTGATATAATTTGTGCAATAGCTTTCTGTGGTTTACCGTGTCGTATGCAGCAGTAAGATCTAGGAAAGCTGCTCCAGTTATTAATTTTTTTTCAAACCCGTCTTCTATATGTTGCTTCAAATTAAGTATTTGCCCACAACAAGACCTTCCTGGTCTGAAACCGGCTTGTTCCTTTATGAGCTTTCCATCTATAGTTTCTGCCACCCGGTTGAGAATCATCCGCTCCAGTATCTTATAGAGATGGCATAGAAGTGGCACTGGTCTGTAACTTTTGGGGTCCTTTATCTCCTTGGCAGGTTTAAGTAAAGCCACTACTCTCGCCACTACTCTCTTTATTACAGGTGTTCATCATTTGTAGTAACCAGTTTCGAGCTTTGGGCCCAAACTGTTCTATCTGCTCCGTTCTAAGGTCATCAGTTCCAGCGGCTTTATTCAATTTCATACTCTGAATGGCGTCTTCCAGTTCGGTTGCTGTGAATGAAGCATTGAGGAGTCTGTACTCTTTTTGTTCTTGGGGTATAACTCTTTCCCTTTCTCTTTTGCCTTTGGTTTTCGCATTCTTCTGAAGTTGGCTAGCAATCTGATTTGCTGTTACCCCGTTGTTCTTCTGCTGGTGGTCAGTTGGGTCCCCACTTAAGTTTTTCAGTAATTTCCATGCACGTCTACTGTTTTGTTTAATGTCAAGATTCTCGACTAGTTTGCACCACCGTGATCTCTTATCCTCAGCAATAGCCTGCATTAGTTCCTCCCCAGCCTCCATCGTACCTTCGCTGAAGGTGTCCTGAGTGAACAGCTTTTGGTACCTGTCAAGTAAGACCTTGCTGCTGTCGGTCAGACCCTGGATGTACTGGGTACGGCAACCCCTTGGGATGTTTTTCCTTGAGATCCCTTTCACAAGATCGATAAATCTACCGTACTCATCTGGTCGAGGAGGGATTTTATCAATCTCTTCGTCCACTTACTCTTTAAATTTCTGCCAGTCTGCCTTTTTGAAATTAAACCGTTTTCGCAAAGGCACCTCCATCTGCTGCTGTTGAACGTTGCTGGCTGTTTTGGGTCATGAATGAGTTGTAGGTCGTTAGTGTCAGCCCAGAATTCAAGATGTACACCATTCTCATCAGTCTCATTATATCCCCATGCTTCACCATGGCAGTTGAAATCGCCCATGACAAAATTAATGTGGTTATTTGTAAAATTGTTTGGTTCATGGAAAACAAAGTCCACATCTGGTGGTTTGTACACTGACGTCACAGCGAACTTCTGGGCGCGAATGGTAAGTATTTCAATGTTATTTACTTCTGTCATTGTGGCTGAATTTACGTTGAGCCCGGGACTGATGAAAATCGCACTCCCATACTTATCGTGAGGTCTTTCAATGGCCAAATCCATTCCTGCTATTTTAGGTCTGTGGCTGGTGGCTCCCCGGTGTGTTTCCTGCACCAACAATACTTCGCATTTATGCTTATAGCACATGTCTGCTAATAAAACACTCTTATGATTAGAGAATCCCTCAATATTTATCGAGATCGTCACAAGGGGTGGTCTTGATAAAGGCCGTTGCATCTTGATGTTAATTTGGTTTTGGACTTTAACTTGATCTGGTGTTAGAAGGATTAGCCGGTGAAATCTTTCACCATATCCAGGGTACGCCCGATTGTGCCTGTATTGCACAGTTGAGGTACAATAGCAACCATGGAAATTACGTTTCAACATTTTTCTTATATCTTCTACTGTTCTGCCAATGTGTGCTCAGAAAGATAACAACCAAATTTTTTTCGGGATGGTTTTTACCATTTGAACGGCCGTATGGGGAGGTATAGAAAATACGTGTCTGATATTTTGACCTGGACTACAACAGATTAGAAGTGTATCGGAATCTGCGAGTGGCCCTGGGTAGTGTTGCTTGTTAGAAGATGCAGCAGATCCATTAAAGACACTATCTATAATACTCTTGTCCGTCCTCTTCTGCATCCCTCCTGCGCAGTTTGGGATCCTTATCGGATAGGACATCGAAACGTTCAAGGAAGGGCAGCTGATGTTGTGTTATTTAGAAGTAGGGGAGACAGTGGCCACGGATATGGTACGCAATCATTGAGACAAAGACGTTTTCTTGTAGCTGCGGGATCGTCTCAAGAAACTTCAGTCACGAGCTTTGTCCTCCGAATGCAAAAATATTTTGTGCGCCCCCGCTTGCTTCAGAAAAATGATCGTCATAATAAAATAACAGAAATCAGAGCTCGCAAGGAAGGATTTAAATGTTCGTTTTACCCTAGAGTTGTTTGAGAGTGGAGCGGTAGTGATATAGCCAGGAGGTGGTTCGATGAACCCTCTTTCTGGCAGTTAAATGCACATTGCAGAGTATTCATGTAGATTTATATCTTCTATGATAGTTGTAATGTTTGCCGAGAAAATGTGGATTTAGAGATTTCTGTATAATGGAATGGTAATTTTGTAATTACACGTGTTAGAGACCCATTAGGCAAACGATGTTATGCCACACACATTTTGATACGGTATCTAATATGTCGTACCAGTGAAATTGTTATTAAGAGATCAGTCATAAGGCGATAACACTTAATTATACTATGCGTATTTTACGAATTGTGTCAAAATGTGCTAGTGTCATGGTTAGATCGACAGCGGCAGTACGTAGCACCTGGGACACGCGATCACTTCACAAAAGTTATGTAAGCGAAGGTGTAACAAAAAATTTGCCGTATAGTGGTAAAACTTTGTGTTAATGTAAAAGTTTATACGTAGATTACCTCCGACTGTGATTTATGGAAAAAAAAATTACGTTTCTTCTCATCGTGTTTTAAATACTTGTGACCCTTATGACCATCAGCGTATTTAATACTGAATTCATAAATGTTAATCTATTCGACACTATAAAATCACCTTTTGTAATTTTCCTTATGTGCAGCTTTCAATTTCCAGTATTTCTGTTACCATTTCTCCGTGGGTACACAAGCCTCCGACAAATCACAGTATTCTTTGCACCAGTTACGTGTCCTTGCTTGTAATATGGACCCTGTACCTTGAGCATGATCGTTGTGTTGGTAGTATAAAGATCTCTAAACAATCTTTCTGGCAACCAAATTGCAATTACTCTCTTCCTGATTCAGGTATTTGAGTTATATACAACAGTGCATGCGTAATGGAATCACTTCACTGTTGGACCCAAATCCTCATCTACCACGACAGCTTTCAGCTGTGGCAGCTTATTCCAGTTGTCAACGGCTGCTATTCTGTAGGATTGGTAAACTGCCCCATATCGCTTTTCTCTACATTAAGAACTAGCTACCATTATTTTTATTTCATAATTACTTTGTCAAATTCGTCTGATACTGCTACTTTTTTGTCGCACTGATGTTCTGATCGAAAAATTTGTGGTCTATGGATAGGTGTGACGACCACAATTCCGGTGAGTTATGTAATTAATATATAATACTCCCTCGGTTAGTCAGATGTCTAATGCATCCTACATTATGTGCTACGTTCTATGTACAAATAGCTAAACAAGATAGTATTGGACCTGTATCCGTCTGAAATGTATACTGTTGCGCTGCATTATATTACGGAAGTGTCTTTGCCCTTCCTGTGGTCCATGGATGTACAGATAGTTCTTCCCATTATCAACAATCAAGTGACTTTCCCCAGGCACACAGGGACACGTTTACGAAATTCTCCTCAGTTTTTTCGATATTTCAGAATTTCTCTGATGTCAATATACCACATATGCTCCTCGGTATTCTCAACGTGCGAAATCTTGGTACCAACATGCTGTAAGTGTTAAATAATCTGAAGATCGGACTTAAGGAACGCAATCGAGGATCATTTCTAGTCTTAGTATTGTAACGTTAATTTTCTGTAAGTTCTGGACCTATTTCCTTGTGCAATGTAGCACTCATAACTTACTGTGGAGGGAGACAAGTAATCACCCACATATTATCAGTGACAAGTGACATAGATTAGGAACTTAACAGGAGGAAGAAGGATGCTGAAAATTAAGTGTGTTGGTAAGTTTTAAGATATGAGGAAATTCCTCGCAGAATCTGCGGGGAAAGGAATTCTTATCTAGAAGAAGGGACAGGACATTTGGGCATGAGCTACGATATCAGAAGATACGATCCACCGTAGTAGAAGTTGCCATAAAGGCAAACCTGTAGGAGGAAACAGTGACTGGAATTTGTTTCTTTCATTCTTACAAGAAACTTCGTAAGACTATTGATAACAGTCCACAGCGACTACCTTCAAATCTGTCCGCCCCCAGTAGCTGATTGGCAGCGCGTCAGGGCCCGGTTTCGATCCCCGACTGGGTCGGAGATTTTCTCTGCTCAGGGACTGGGTGTTGTGTTTCCTAATCATCATCATTTCATCCCCATCGATGAGGAAGTCGCCGAAGTGGCGTCAAATCGAAAGACTAGCACCCGGCGAGCGGTCTACTCGACGGGAGGCCCTAGTCACACGGCATTTTATTATTTTACCTTCACATCTGATTAAAACATACGAAATCAAATTGTATCCTAACAGAACTAAGTCATAGTATCATCGTCAAGAGATGCTAAACTATATTAGGATAATATAAGGTATTAAATGCTTTAATCCGGTCTAAAGATGGTCTCCATGGACGAAACTCGATAGTCTAATGACAAGCCCTTTACTTCGCAGACCACTATGTTGTAGAGACTGAAATATATTCAACAACTAACTAAAGAAGCCTGAGGGTACAGAAAGTGCTTTTCTGGGCCGAAGAACTTGCCACAGGCTTAGAAGTCGTATTCGAAATCAAAATTCAAGTCTCCATGAGAAGAAAATTACCTAAATTCACTACATAAAAAAACACAAGACCAAGAAGACATAGTCGGATGACAATTTAACTCCATGTACATGTACACCGTCGCTGGGTATGTAAATGATTATTTGGAACTCTCTCTTACAGGCAGAATCGTCACCGGACTGCATTAGCGTTGTTTGTGTTAGTGTAGTTGCCAGTCCTGGTCGTCGAAGGACGTCGACATTGTCAGATGTTGAGTGAACAGTGTGAACTACTAGGAGATACCGCGTACTCGTGTGAGACAGCGTTATAAGCTACTGATAGAGTTTGAAAGAAGCCTAACTGAGGATCTCCATTTGGGTGGCTGGTCGTATCGTGCAACATCCGAAGTTGTGTGGCATTCGAACATGAAAGTTGTCCAAAAGACGACGTACTCGTCAATGTTCCCGTCGACCTCGTCGAAACACCACTAGGGAGCATCGCCATACCGTGCACCGAACACATAGGTATCCCTTCACATTTGCGTCTGCCGCCTGAGAATAGCTAATGGATTTCATGAAACATTCCGTGTCACCCCACACCGTTGTTAGGAGGCTGCTGGCAGCCCGACTAGGGAACTACTATCTCTTACTTAGGCTATTATCAACACTACATCACAAATGACTGCGTTTGAAGTGGTGTCGCGGCCGGGAAGCACGGGCAACTGATGAATTGTGTTCAGCGACGAACAGCGGTTTCCCACAACCTGACTACTACATCGTCGTTTAAGTATAGAGGCGACGTAGGGAGAGGACCCATACTTCCGATGTTCAGCGCTAATACTTCTTCCTGGTGTCATGGAGTGGGGGCCATCTGGTACGACACCGAGTCACAGCAAATAGTGACTGAGGTAACTCTGACACGGAACGTCAAGGATATCGTACCTCCTCAAGTATTACTTCTCAGGCAATAGTATCTTGGTGCCATTTTTCAACACGACAAGGCTCGTCCACATATGGCAAACGTCTCTGTGATCTGTGTGTTGAATATCGAAAAGCATTTTTATTTGCCGTCAGCTGTGTATATTGTATGTATTTTTGATCTGTTTCGGTATCATCAGCTGGTAGGCTGAACAGAGAAAACCTTGTGTAATACACACAGACAACAAAAATCGAAATGTAAATGTACCTCTAAACATCAACATCATATATAGTACTTCGAAAGTTATGACACTTTTTGGTTTAAAAACGCATATTTATCATAGAAAACAATCTCGTATATCCAGTGAAATAATGACAGAATGCGGAATGCAAAATAACCAGATTTTGATAGTATATTGAAAAATTTAAGTAAGCTCCACATACACTCTGGGCAGTTAACAGGTAACTGCAATCCTCAGAAGACCAAAGAACTTAACACTCCGGAATAAAGCCAAAAAAGATCTATAATACAATTGCTGGTAAAGACAGAGGGAACACTACATAATAAGATTAGATATTTGTAGGCATCATGTGGTTTTAATCAACAAACAACATTCTATGGATGTAGTATAAGGAAAACAGTGGTTAAACGACACAAACTTACTGGAGCAGCACTGCAGCTTCTGCAGTACACGCATCACACGTCTCCCTTCTGCTTTCGTCACAAGTGTGACAGCACACGTCTTTTATTTTAAGATGTTACCTCACATTTCACAATCAGTGAGGAAAAATTACGTCTATTATAATGATACATGAGAAATTGCTTTTATTTCATTTATTTAATCTACCGTATTTACATGTATTTACAACAATAGCTTGGCAGCGATCGCGGCACTGCCGCCACTGAATAGTTAGCATTTACTTGGAGACAGATATGAGTGTCACTGAGGGACGGAAATGTGTCCCTACCAGATGACAATGAATTGTAAAGTCATGCTGTTCCTTATCCGTGGAAATAGAACCACTGAGTCAGAGGGCATTATCTCAAAACTCTTCGCCTATCAATCTATCTTACAAAGTAATGAAAAGAATTCTGTGAGGTCATCAGTGGCTCCACATGATGAACCATCACCACTGCCAAGCGCTGTATCATGAAGAAAAAAGTTGAAAAACTCTGAAGGAGTATTTCTGCGATTCTTCGTTGAAGGCACAGCAAGACATTACTCAAACTGACGAAGCTAATTATTTCCTAATGATTCTTAGGAGTCCCATAAACTCTCTTCCCCTCAGAGGTAAGTGTTTGTGAAATTTAAAATACAAAAGCGTGACTACAATTAATTGGAGGTACTGAATGCTGCACAAAGTTCTACTGCAAACCAAAAAGTGTGTACTAACGAATCTTACCTTATCGTTATACACAATTTTTCTTCTGCTGTTATACTTCTGCGAAAATTTGTGTACTGTTTCGAAATTTTGTCTTCAATGTTCTGCAGCACATACTGAAGTGTATTATGATTCATTCTGTAATATGAATAAAAATTTTCAGGATAGTTTTTAAGTTCTTCATGTAAAGAAAAAAACTCTCCTAAATGTCTGTCGCTATTTATGGGAGGAATCCATAATCTCCTCCAATAAAATAGTGAAAACATTGTTCTACATGACAGCACAGACTAGCTAAAGGCGAGCAACTGTTGACTGCACCTGCGTTTTCTACTGACTTGCTTGTCAGCTGTCGAAGGGTGGGGATTTTTTTAAATTTATTTATTTGGCCTCCGGCAGCTAACAGCCATTTAGCCAAAGAGTGGGGATTACCTAGACAGTGCAGCGCAGCCCGCCAATGAAGAATAAAAGCAACGAAGAACAATGAAACGCACATCTGTGTCGATCTACAGTAGTTTCATTAACTCTCCATTATTTTTTCTGTCAAAGTAGACAACGAGACTACAGACTTGCGCTTCAGTTTCTGCAGTAAACGTATCACAAATCTACAGTTTGTTTTTGTGATTAGTTTGACACTACTTATCACTAGTAATTAGTTTTTTTTTTCTGTCCTGCATTTTATGACTACACCAAACCAAGCTGTAACCGCGCGAACTCCGTGGCTTGCGGACACGGCACTGACGCCACTGAATATCTCGCATTACTTGTGACCAGAGACAGATATCAGTGTCATTATCATTTCAAAAACTTTTTGGTACTCTTAGCTACATTTCATTCGCAACAATGTATGGTCTAAAACGGATCTAACAGTAAGCTACCCGCTACATAACTTTTTCACTACAAGATTTGTAAATCAAGTGCACAACGTTGACAAATAGCATCATTTCACAATGACTGTTAAGAAATATGGAAAGATAAATGTTTTAATACGAAGCTAAGATGTTACACTACCACGTGTAGAAAAATCAGATTTTTTTAGTCGCATACTTTCTTCAAAATCGGTTGGGAAGCGTTACGAAAAGTAGACTTTTTCTTTTTTCACGACGTAAGTAACGCTTTTAAGGAAAAAATAAGTTCATAAAACTATGTGGCGAAGTCTTATATACCGCTAAGAATGTTTAAAACATGAAAATCGGAGAAGTGGATTTTCCCCCATCTAGCCGTCCCGGCTCGGCGCGGCGCGCAATGTAAATGCACTACACGTCGGTCTGGGCTGGCTATGCACGATCCGACCCAGTACGCGTCAGCACGGTCCGGCCCGGCCGGCAGTGTGAACGCGGCCTTATCAACTGTAAAATGATAGGTCAACAACCGTAACAGATGATGACAGTGAATTTTTTTGTCAGCTCAGATATTAGACGGAAAAAATTAGCTCTGATGTAAACTCACGAAAGTAAAACGTATGTGTATGCACCTTAGACATTGAGTTCCCAAAAACTGTGAGGTCAAATTATTGTATATACAATACGAGAAGTTAATATGCAATTGGAGGAACAGGGGATGCGAGGAAATTGTACAAGATAATACACTACGTTATAGATCGATAAGAGATGCATGTAGCACAATGTAGACCCCCATTTAAAATGAAGGTGAAGCCAAGGCCTCGGGCTACCAATAATCATAAAACTTAAATCTCTTGATATGGATGTAATCTAAACTGGGTGTAACTGATTGTAAATCAGAACAGCGATATAAACATAACGCTAATAATTGAAACAAAGCGTCTAAGTGGTAATACATAGTGAAATACCTGTGTCACTTGTATGTTATTGTGAGAATCATATCAAGAAATCACATATATAGAATAAAATTGTGTACAAATAAAAATACAAACACGTCAATAATAAAAAACTACACTTAAGCATCACTGTACCATGAAACTATAGCTAATTACATTACTAATCCACACAGTAAAATAAATGGAGGAAAACCCAAGCTTCTGGTTACAGCTGACAAAACAAAATGGCTTGAGCACTATAGGACTTAACCTAAGGACATCACACACATCCATGCCCGAGGCAGGATTCGAACCTGCGACCGTAGCGGTCGCGCGGTTCCAGACTGAAGTGCCTAGAACCTCTCGGCCACCAACGGCTAGCGCTGACAAAACATACGGATTATAAATGACGTGAACGATGGGTACAGCGTATGAAAACTGGACTAGAACAAGCGATGTAGGAGGAGAAAAAGGTATACAAAATACACTAAAGCGCCAAAGAAAGTGGTATGAGGGTGCATATTCAAATACAGAAATATGTAAACAGACAGAATACGGCGCTGAGGTCGTCAACATCTATATAAGCCAATAAGTGTCCGGCGCAACTGTTAGTTCGGTTACTGCTGCTACAATGGCACGTTATCAAGATTTAAGTGAGTTTTAGTATTGTGTCATAACCAGCGCGCGAGCTATGGGATACAGCATCTCCGAGGTAGCAGTGAAGTGGGTATTTTCCTATACGACCATTTCGCGAATGTATCAGGAATCCGGTACCGAGAGTGGTGGCGCAGTGGTTAGACACTGGACTCGCATTCGGGAGGACGACGGTTCAATTCCGCGTCCGGCCATCCTGATTTAGGTTTTCCGTGATTTCTCTAATTCGCTCCAGGCAAATGCCGGTATGGTTCCTTTCAAAGGTACGGCCGACTTCCTTCCCTTATCCGATGAGACCGATGACCTCGCTGTCTGGTTTCCTTCTCCGAAAAAACCAACCAACCAGGAATCCGGTAAAACAATAAAACTCCGACATCGCTGCTGCCGGAAAAAGATTCTGCAAGAAGGGGAGCAACGACAGCTAAAGAGAATCGTTCAATGTGACAGAAGTGCAACCCTTCCGCAGATGACTGCAGATTTCAGTGCTGGACCATGAAGAAGTGTCAGCGTGCAAACCACTCAACGAAACATCACCGATGTTGGCTTTCGGAGCCGAAGGCCGACTCGTGTACCCTTCATGACTGCACGACACAAAGTTTTATGCTTCGCCTAGGCCCGCGCATATCAAATTGGACTTTTGACGACTGGAAACATTTCAAATTGTGTCGAGTGGATGGACATGTAAAGGCTATGGAGGAACCTCATGAACTCGTGTGCCCTGCGTGTCAACTGGGGACTCTTCAGCCGCATGGGATTAGCGGAGCGGTCTGAGGTGCTACAGACATGCACTGTGCGGCTGGTCCCGGAGGAGGTTCGAGTCCTCCCTCGGGCCTGGGTGTGTGTGTTTGTCCTTAGGATAGTTTAAGTTAAATAGTGTGTAAGCTTAGGGACTGATGACCTTAGCAGTTAAGTCCCATAAATTTCACACACATTTGAACATTTTTTTGGGACTCTTCAAGCTGTTGGACGATCTGTAATGGTATAGGGCGTGTGCAGTTGGAGTGATATGGGACCCCTGATATGTCTAGATACGATTCTAACAGGTGACGAGTACACAAGCATCCTGTCTTATCACCTGCATCCATTTATGTCCATTGTGTATTCCGACAGACTTGTGTAATTCCAGCAGGAAAGTGCAACACCCAGGACGTTCAGAAGTGCTACAGAGTGGCTCCAGGAACACTCTTCTGAATTTAAGCACTGCCACTGGCCACTAAATCTCCCAAACACGAACAATATTTAGCGTATCTGAGATGCCTTGCAACCAGCTGTTCAGAAGAGATCGCCACTTCCTCTTACTCTTACGCCGATTTATGGACAGTCCTGCAAGGTTAATGACGTCAGTTCTCACCAACACTCCTTCAGAGATTAGTCGAGTCCATGCCATGTCCTGTTACAGCACTTCTGCGAAATCGCGGGGGCTTTACACGATATTTGGCGGGTGTACAAGTTTCTTTGCCTCTTCAGTGTAACAATTAATAGTAAGAAAAACCCTAAATGTATTGAACATAGCAACATTCACCGAATTATCTCATGTACATGTAACTGATATAATAAGATAAAAAACCACTGTTGCCAATATTGAGAAAACCATAACACAACATAAAATTTTCATAATTTCATACACACTAAGTAATCAGGTAACAAATGCTACTTAATGGCAGTTATCACAATTATAAGTCACTGAACAAATGATCAACATCAGCTAAGTGGTAATACGATGATGCTGAGATGCCCTTGTGACCAGCGAGATCGCAGATCCGTTCGCGGTAGAACATGTTTGGTACCGGCTAGGACGTCAACTCCCTCGCCGTGTCCCTGTCGAGGAATTCGAGGACCACTAACAACAGTTGCAGGACAGCTCGCCTCCAGAGAAGCTTCAATAGCTTTCTGACATCCTTTCCAATTGAATCAGTGCGGGTCTCCAGGCCAGGCATTATACCGGCAGCTGGACTAGTTACTCCACACTTCTTTGTAAACTTGACTTGATTCTGTAGCCAATGAAATAACATAACGTGCTTTCTCAACCCCTTAAGTCTACTACCGTTTATCCTTCCCCTGTGAACGCTTCAGTTTTTTGACAGGCAGTGCATTTTATTTGTTCCAAGGTCTTCCTTTGCAATGATATTCTGAACGAAATTACTCGTTCGCTGATTCCTATCAATTGGGGTTTTCCTAGAATTTCTGCTAGACTGTATAGACACTCAGAGCCAGCAGAGAGACAGGTAATACGTAGAAGTAGCCCTTACAGCGAGTGCCTGTTCTGCAGCTCTCCTACTCCGTCATCTGGCAGCAGCAGAGCTTTGAGGAGCTGCAGACGCGATTTTGCCAGCAGGTCTGCGTCGGAACCTGCCCGAAGCGCCGTAATCCTCTTCCTAAGGGGAGGGGGGACGGGTCTTACGCGATGAATACAGAGCCGATGAAGAGCACCAAGGAAGTCCTTTACAGTCGGAATCAGAATTTAGCTTTGATGAATCCGGTCCAAAGAGAGTAGTAATTCATTAAGCTTTCATCCCCTCTGCAGGCCTCTCACCACTCAATAATGCAGCTGTATCGAGTGGTCTTTTTAGACGCATCGGACTTCCCTCTTGATAGAGTTCAGCTTTATGTCCCCAGTTTTCTTTCATTAACGGTAAAATATTCATGACGTGTATGTCTCTGAACGTAATCCATCACATACAAACGAATCCGTAAGCACCCAAGTAGCTGAGATTGATGTGGAGAACGAAATGGTACTCATCATTTCAAATCTTCTTCAGGTGAATACTGGGTGCAACTTAGTGGTTTAGAGAGACGAATGTCAGGGAGAAGCTCTCCGAAATCATGTATCTCTTCAAGCCTACGCTGGGGTTGCTGCCTTCAGTACTGCTGCATTTTTTACCGGGCACTTTTATTCCCACTTGTAACACTTGGCTCTTTGTCTTTCCCTAGTTGTAGCTTTCTCCTCTAATCGCAGACGAGTAATGTCTTTAGCCACAGAGTATATTACCGCGGGACAACCGCCATCTTCTTTTACTGCAGATTTTTCTGTCGAAGCTTGCTGTATGAGTAAACTGGGACACTTGGGACGGTGACAGACAAGAATCAGTAGAATTGTAATTGTATTTAGCTACATTCTACAGTACGAATAAAATCTGAGTCTACTTCTCCATTTTGGGAGCAAGATCTAATAAGCACTAATTTGGAGAACTTGCAACCTAGACTTAATGTAGCGTCCCTATTCAGATATGTTTATCATATGTATGACTACACCTACAGATAATTAAATAGAAAATACGGTTTGATACTGTGTTTAAACCAACAAGGAAAGTGTTTAATATCTGAACACTGCAACGGATCTAGGCCCGCCAATTGTCGCAGCAGGAGTATGTATTGCATTTGTGCATTCCCTTCACGTGTTTAAGCCACGTATTATGCATATTTATACGGTAGGGAATGCTCAGTAGCAGCCAGGCTACATGTACATTTAACAATGAAGCGTCAGCAAGGAGCATTAGTGATGAAATCATAGGAGGTAATTTGTGCAACCTTAGTAATGACAGGATCCGACTATTCAGGAGTAGGATCTTACAATCTGAGACAGTGTTGTCCGCAGCTCGTGGTCGTGCGGTAGCGTTCTCGCTTCCCGCGCCCGGGTTCCCAGGTTCGATTCCCGGCGGGGTCAGAGATTTTCTCTGCCTCGTGATGACTGGGTGTTGTGTGATGTCCTTAGGTTAGATAGGTTTAAGTAGTTCTAAGTTCTAGGGGACTGATGACCATAGATGTTAAGTCCCATAGTGCTCAGACCCATTTTTTGAGACAGAGTTCCGAGACAAACTTCCGTCACAATGTCCACAAACGTGACGTCAGATCCGCCTAGAAACAGCGATCTGAACGCCCATTGGCTGAAAGTTTGGATGTAATTATCTATGTAGGGAACGAGAGAACTGTCCTTATTGGCTGAGGGAGATAGGTGGTGTGATCTCTCTTGTCCTTCGGGAGGACAGGAGAGTTAGTCGCGAGGGGCCACTCAAAACGCACGGTCGAGTAACCGGGGAAGCTCTAAAAGAACGGTTGTGAGTGCATATTTCAGATGTTAAACAAGATATAAAGTGAAGGTATTAGTCATAAGAACGCCACGTGTCGTGGGCAGTGTCTATCATTATGTACAGTCAGAAAACGGTGTTAATGTGTGGAAAGGGTCGAATATAACGGCGTACAGAGTCGCCATATTGCAAATGCTGATTCTCTGACGTGTGTGACAAAGCAATTACTGTATTAAAGAAGTATTGTACAAACGTTGTTGACAATTAACAGCTGGCATCCCTAAACACTCTACTTCAGCAGGATCACCACCTACATAGAACCTGGCGACTGAGTGCTACTACTGTGCGACAAGGGACTTAACCGAAGCAGCAAGACACCAGGTTAGTGATACCGCCCAGAGAAATACTTCCTTCTCGATACAATGCCAATGAGGGTGTTGTAAGTACACTTACATTTGGTGGCCATGTGAACTGTATGAACTGCAAAAAAGAAGCGCTAACACCCATGTTAGTCGGCCCCTGTGACCGAGCGGTTCTAGGCGCTTCAGTTTGGAACCGCGGGACCCCTACGGTAGCAGGTTCGAATCCTGCCTTAGGCATGGATGTGTGTGATGTCCTTAGGTTAGTTAGGTTTAAGTAGTTCTAGGTGACTGATGGCCTCAGATGTTAAGTCCCATAGTGTTCAGAGGCATTTGAACTACTTTCTGAACCCACGTTAAGGACAGAAAAAACTATAGTCGCCTGGGTATGACGGATAAACCAACAGTGGCAGATCATGCTCTAAGACCAGGAAAACACCAAATCTGTTTCTCTGACAATGTGGTTCCCCTAAGATATAACAAGTACTACTTTAAATGGTCAAAGAAATTTAAAAGCACAGAATCAATTTGAACAGAGAAGAAGAAGGACTGAAATTAGACTAGTTTTTTTGCCTTAGGGCTAATAAAGCAACAGCGCCAACTCTTCCTCACCAAAGGCTCTTCAGCAAACGTCGGTACAACGCCGCGATCTTCGATAGCGTTCGGGGTCTGCGAAAAATACGGGGCTCACAACGAACTTGTGACGTCACACTACTCGCCTTGTCCGCCATAGTTAGCGAATGCCTGGCTCTGTGAGGGTCCGTGGGAAACCAGTAAGCCAATGAAAAGGTACCTGTTGAAGGCCTTAGTTGGTTTTATGCTATGGAAAGGTTGCATACATTTAAATGCACAATTAAGATTACTAAATTTGTCTGAAATAGCTGCTTGCTCCCAGTTGGATACGGCTGCTGACACTTAAGACGTACACTGTCATACGTTGTGACGTAGGCGCCGCGGCCTGACTTTCCCGTGGATCTCAGCACCAGTCTGATGACGTCATAAGACGACCGTTGTGTGGATACAAGAGAACAGTTTCGTTGGCTGTGCTTCTTGAAGTCTGTAACTGCATACTGACAAGAAACCCATTGAGTGTGAGAGTCTCAGATTCAACCTTCAGTGAGGTGCATTTAAAAGCGTTGAGGGAACAGTTATGACAAGAAAAAAATTAGTTGCTATTGAGTCACTATGTGCATCAGGAGGGCGACAGAAAATGAGTATCCGGGAAGTGCAGATAACAACCTTCTGTGTGGTGTATGTACTACACGTAACAAAATGAACATCGTAGACAATCAACAAATGTTCAAAACCAACCACTAACGAGACCGAATGACAGACGATCATCATAAAGATCGAATGAAAAAATTTGGAAATTGGTGGTAAGGCCTTATGGGATCAAATTGCTGAGGTTATCGGTCCCTAAGCCTACACAGTACTTAATAGAACATAAGCTAAAAAACACTGTGGACAACACACACACATATCCATGGGAGAACTCGAACCTCCGACGTGGGGAGGCGCATGGACCGTGACAAGGCGCCTCAGACCCCGCGGCTACTCCGCGCAGCAGATCGAATGAAAGATGGTGCTCCATAGTGAGCACAAAGGTACGCCTCATCGAGTTCCAAGGTGGACTCCTGGGAGTTAAAAACAGTACACCATATTCAGCTAGATAATCACTCTTAAGGAATGCATATAGAATCATACTGGTGTAATGTACACTATTGGCCATTAAAATTGCTACACCAAGAAGAAATGCAGATGATAAACGGGTATTCATTGGACAAATATATTACACTAGGACTGACATGTGATTACATTTTCACACAATTCGGGTGCATAGATCCTGAGAAATCAGTACCCAGAACAACCACCTCTGGCCGTAATAAAGGCCTTGATACGCCTGGGCATTGAGTCAAACAGAGCTTGGATGGTGTGTACAGGTACAACTGTCTATGCAGCTTCAACACGGTACCACGGTTCATCAAGAGTAGTGACTGGCATATTGTGACGAGCCATTTGCTCGGCCACCATTGACCAAACGTTTTCACACGGTGAGAGACCTGGAGAACGTGCTAGCCAGGGCAGCAATGGAACATTTTCTGTATCCAGAAAGACCCGTATAGGACATGCAACATGCGTTCGTGCATTACCTTGCTGAAATGTAGAGTTTCGTAGGGATCGAATGAAGTGCCGTCAATGCGAACAAGAGGTGATCGAGACGTGTAACCAATGGCACCCTGTACCATCACAGTAGGTGATACGCCAGTATGGAGATGACGAATACACGCTTCCAATGAGCGTTCACCGCGATATCGCCAACACGGATGCGGCGACCATCATGGTTCTGTAAACAGAACCTGGATTCATCCGAAAAATGACGTTTTGCCATTCGTGCAATTAGGTTCGAGTGTAACCGCAGCAATGGTCTCCGAACTGATGGTCCATACTGCTGCAAACGTCGTCGAACTGTTCCTGCAAATCGTTGTTGTCTTGCAAACATCCCCATCTGTCGACTCAGGGATCGAGACGTGGCTGCACGATCCGTTACAGTCTTGCGGATAAGATGTCTGCCATCTCGACTGCTAGTGATACGAGGCCGTTGGGATCGTTCAGTAAAACCCTCCTGAATCCACCGATTCAATATTCTGCTAACAGTCATTGGATCTCGACCAACGCGAGCAGCAATGTTGCGATACGATAAACCGCAGTCGCGATAGGCTACTATCCGATCTTTATCCAAGTCGGAAACGTGATGGTACGCATTTCTCCTCCTTACACGAGGCATCAAAACAACGTATCACCAGGCAACGCCGGTCAATTGCTGTTTGTGTATGAGAAATCGGTTTGAAACTTTCCTCATGCCAGCACGTTGTATGTGTCGCCACCGGCGCCAACTTTATGTGAATGCTCTGAAAAGCTAATCATTTACATATCACAGCATCTTCTTCCTGTCGGTTAAATTTCGCGTCTGTAGCACGTCATCTTCGTGGTGTAGCAATTTTAATGGCCAGTAGTGTATTTGAAATCTGTTCATAACTGCGTTTTTTAGAATTATGTGATTGATCTTCCGTGTACGCCATTATGCCATTAATTGGTAACTGGACAACGATTGACGTTTACTGCTTTTCTCTGGAGACAGGATTTGTGGTTCCATGTCCGATAAGGATGATGAAGTACATGGTTCGACACACGCTTCAAGATCACTCCCAGTTACTAAGCACTTACCGCCATCACTGTACGCCTCATGCACAATCACTGCACACTCGCGCTTATACGACACCACGCATTCCACTGACTCATCTTGCAGTACTGGTAATTTTTGGTCTGCCATGTTTTCTCACTTTGTGAAATTACTCGGATCCTTATCTGATGAAATGTCAACCTCGGAAACTGATGTACGTACATTGCAGTGTTTGCTTTGTTTATCGTTACCGTTGCTCTGCTCTGTATCAGTACTAATAGCACTGTAGCACTGTTGTGAGTTACTCGTCAACTAAGCAGTTAAACGACTCTCCGTAGCCTCATGCTGTGCTCACAATAGTATACCTAAAGTCTGTAATACTTCTGGCTTAGTCAGCCATCATATTAGGCTCCAAGAAGCTGTTGCCAGAGGAGTGGAGATGCACGAAGTATATACAGGGTGTTTCAAAAATGACCGCTTTATTTCAAACGGCAATACAAACTAAACGAGCAGCGATAGAAATACACCGTTTGCTGCAATATGCTTGGGACAACAGTACATTTTCAGGCAGACAAACTTTCGAAATTACAGTAGTTACAATTGTTGTCAACAGATGGCGCTGTGGTCTGGGAAACTCTATAGTACGATATTTTCCACATATCCACCATGCGTAGCAATAATATGGCGTAGTCTCTGAATGAAATTACCCGAAACCTTTGACAACGTGTCTGGCGGAATAGGCTTCACATGCAGATGAGATGTACTGCTTCAGCTGTTCAATTGTTTCTGGATTCTGGCGGTACACCTGGTCTTTTAAGTGTCCCCACAGAAAGAAGTCACAGGGGTTCATGTCTCCTGTACGTTTCGGATAGCCCAAAGCAATCACACGATCATCGAAATATTCATTCAGGAAATTAAAGACGTCGGCCGTGCGATGTGGCCAGGCACCGTCTTGCGTAAACCACGAGGTGTTCGCAGTGTCGTCTAAGGCAGTTTGTACCGGCACAAATTCACAAAGAATGTCCAGATAGCGTGATGCAGTAATCGTTTCGGATCTGAAAAATGGGCCAATGATTCCTTTGGAAGGAATGGCTGCCCAGACCAGTACTTTTTGAGGATGCAGGGACAATGGGACTGGAACATGGGGCTTTTCGGTTCCCCATATGCGCCAGTTCTGTTTATTGGCGAAGCCGTCCAGGTAAAAATAAGCTTCGTCAGTAAACCAAATGCTGCCAATATGCATATCGCCGTCATCAATCCTGTGCACTATATCGTTAGCGAATGTCTCTCGTGCAGCAATGGTAGCGCCGCTGAGGGGTTGCCGCGTTCGAATTTTGTATGGATAGAGGTGTAAACTCTGGCGCATGAGACGATACGTGGACGTTGGCGTCATTTGGACCGCAGCTGCAACACGGCGAACGGAAACCCGTGGCCGCTGTTGGATCACCTGCTGCACTAGCTGCGAGTTGCCCTCTGTGGTTGTCGTACGCGGTCGCCCTACCTTTCCAGCACGTTCATCCGTCACCTTCCCAGTCCGTTGAAATTTTTCAAACAGATCCTTTATCTCATCGCTTTTCGGTCCTTTGGTTAAATTGAACCTCCGTTGAAAACTTCGTCTTGTTGCAAGAACACTGTGTTCTAGGCGGTGGAATTCCAACACCAGAAAAATCCTCTGTTCTAAGGAATAAACCATGTTGTCCACAGCACACTTGCACTTTGTGAACAGCACACGCTTACAGCAGAACGACGACGTACAGAATGGCGCACCCACAGACTGCGTTGTCTTCTATATCTTTCACATCACTTGCAGCGCCATCTGTTGTTGAAAATTGTAACTACTGTAATTTCGAAAGTTTGTCCGCCTGAAAATGTACTGTTGTGCCAAGCATATTGCAACAAACGGTGTATTTCTATCGCTTCTCGTTTAGTTTTTATTGCCGTTTCAAATATACCGGTCATTTTTGAAACACCCTGTATATGGCGAAATGTGGTGTGAGGTACCTGTGGCAGATGTTGGATTAGGTACCATTCCTTGGGGAAGACCGTCTGCATAATGCTACTACTATGTGTTGGGCTGCTGTGTTAGGAGCAAGGGCGTCGAAACGTTAAAGTATAGTTGTTTTTATTATTAGTTAAACTACTCATTGGAATGACTTCACTTTTTAATAGAAATATTTCTCAACAGCTGACTATCAATCGGTCATTTTAAAATGATTAAAAACTATTTAAATCAAAAACTAAAGACTGTCGAAATTGCAGACGAAGCATTTCGGAAGCGTTCTAGCCACGCCTTTTCGAGTATGCCGCTCAAAGTGTTTCGGGCTGTTCGTCACTCTGGATTAGGCAGCCCAGAAGAACAGAAATGATGTCTGTCGTAGGATGTGTGTCCAATTTTTATTTAAGTTCCTGTTCATCACTCTGGATTAGACAGTCGAGATGTACAGTCATGTTGACTGTGGCAGTATTCAGTATTAAGAGATTAACTCCGGTAGTCATGAGGCACAGACACGTGCCACAAATAGTATAAAGATACAGTTTCGTAAACATCGTGTTTAATCATGTACTTTGCTGTATCAGAAGGTGTTGTATTAAGATCATGTAGTCTTCTCGTGTGGCTATATTAAAATACGCGAGTGGCATCCCAAAGAAGAGATACATTATTTCAGAACAGAACCTCGCTAAAAGTCAGTTTCAGCCTCAAGATAAGGAACCTACGACGTGAGCGCTGTTTTCTGCGCTGGGGACATCAACTTGAAGACAGCAGGTTAGTGAACCATAACAGAACCTTCGTATTCCACACAGTGCAGTGGAAACAACTAGGGGCCTCACGTGTACTGCATGCACAGAACAAATGTGCTCAGTGGCACGTCATCTGCAGTAGTGCAGAGGAGGTAAAGAAGGATGATCGTTATTAACACCATCAATCAAGTCATTCCTCCTTTCTTGCCTTAAGTGCCACCCACTGTTGCCATTAGCATCCTGCGGTGTGCATACTGTAAGACCTTCGGTACACAAACCATCAGATTATTTGACTTAGGCCCTTAAGGAAGTAGGCGAGTGTCAGCAATATGTCTCATGGTCTTAATGTGGCGTGTTTATCTTCTGCCGTTAGGTCAGACGATAGAAATTCCACTTGTCATTAGCTTGGAAGCATGAGCTGTTAAGGTGAATGTACAATGGTTTTTGCATTTATCTGTCCTTAGTATATTTTGGGATGACATTTTTCTGAAAGAATGATGGTACATCGCGAGTCTCATAGATTCTGCCCACCAACTTGAACAGTCGTTTGGTTGCCACTTCCCACAGTGAATTTAGAGATTTCAATGGAATGTTACCTGTCCCCTCTGGCTTATTTGACCCCAGGTCTTCCAGAGCTCTTTAAAATTCTGACTCTAATGTCGTCCGTATTGACACACCCCCTCCCCCTAGAGAACTGAAATATAAGCCCAAGATAGCTCGGCCAGAAGGGCGCAATGACGGAATGTAGAAGAACACCGAAATATCGCTGTGCTGTAAGGGTGCAGCGGATGACAACCGAAAAAGTATAGCTGTAGTGGTGTGTGGTACACACACCACTGATTATTGGACTTGTCGCCCTAACGAAGTAGGCGAGTGTGAGCAATATGTCTCGTGGTCTTAACGTGGCGTGTTTATCTTCTGCCGTTAGGTCAGACGATGGAAATGCCACTTCCACGCTTAGAGTAGCAGAATGACAGCGACCAACTTTAAACAGAACTTGATTAATTTTCACACACATTTATTAAAATAACTTGATTCTGGATGCTTTTCACAATGGACAATCTGAAGTTCCTTTGGTCTTGGTACGTTAATCTTATTGTCACATATATCTGATACTTGTCAAAGTGTCTAGTCATTTATCTTCATGGCTATGTACAGGAATATGATAATTTTATTAGGCGCAGACTGAAACTTGACTATAGACTGGTACAGACTAACGTAGACTGGTAGAGACTGGTGCAGACAAATGCAGACTCACTAATTGGAGGTCTGTACACTCGTTATAATACCTCGCGCATTCAGGTATCGCTGGGCGAGTGTGATCCGCGAGGAGGAAAGGTTCTACGTTAGCATCAATCTCATTGGCTGCATTACATATTAGTACGCGGATCGGCGGAAGCAGAATTTGGTCCGTCTCTAAGACAGCGCCATCTCGTAGTGCGGAGACGGACGAGCGCTGCGCCTGCACTGTTGTGCTTAGCGGGGCGCGCTCTAGTGGGAAAGTTGTGTACGCGCTGCCTAGGCCGAACTGTGTACACAAGACAGCCAATAGTAAGCTTGCATAGTAGACGATATATGTGGGCGCGTCGAATGCCGTAAACATCATTGGCCTTTCGCGACATCGCACTGACGGCCTCTGATGATGCCTCCAGCATTGCGAGGCGAAACGTTAGGCAGAGAATAATGGCTTGGACGACGGCCTAATGCCCTTAAAACAGATATCAGCAATTACACAAATACCGACGGTAGAAGCTTACATTCCACGATTGTGTTCGTTACGTTCCAATTGAAGAGAAGAGTGTCCAGGGGTTGGAACCACAGACGGCGCGGCTCCGCCAGTGGGCGGCGGCGGTGCGAGGCCCGGGGCGGACTGCAAGCGAGAAGCAATTTGCGAGGGCCGGCGGCCGTAAATCCACTTAGCAGCGCAGACGAGCCGCCGGGTTATTGCTTCTGGTTATTGTGCCTGCCGGGGGAGGGGCCGGGCGAGCCGAGGCCCGCAATATCGCGCCGCCCTCTTCTGCCGGCATTAGGAGCGGCGCGCGCCGACCGGCACCGAGCACGGCCGCACGTCGGACGCTGCCTGCGTGCGACTGGCGCGGAATGGCGACCCCGCGGCGTAACGGCACGGCTGCCGCCCGCCACTGCAGCCCAGCTCGGCAGTCGTAAAATGGGGCGCTTCTACGACTCACGTGAAATACTAACTGGACATCTAAACTGCAGTACTGCACGCAAGCTGAAAAGCGGGTCTACAATTGTGTCCAAGTAAAGGAGCAAAGTGGAATACGGAAAATTCTGTATAGTACACAGTCGCAATGTCACGGTAAGGTCTTTTTATCTACAACTACATTTAGGCTGGCCGCAAGATGAGACGGAGGTCCGTGAGGTGAGCCACGGTGAGTTTTTGCGAACCACACAAGTAAATGGTCCTGCGCAGGTTAGAGCGCAGCGTGACGTGACGCAGTTCCTGCGGCTGGGTGACTCTGCGGACCGAGGCTCCTGTACGTAGTTTACTGCAAGGCTCACGGTGGTTCTGGCTGTTGGTAGTTCGAAATGGAGGAAAAGCTAATTGAAGCCGTACGTGTTCGCGAAGTTCGGTATCTTACAAGCCATGAAGATTACTGAAAAACCAAGCTGAAAGCTGAAAAGTGGAAGGAAATGGCCAAGGAAACGGACTTACGAAATGGTAAGTGTCATTGTAATTCGTTTTTAACATTCTACATTGGCATTGTTAAAACTCTCTAGCAAATTCCTTAGTTAAAGCGAATTCCCCATGACTTAGTCTTGTTTTCATGTACGCTCTTTCTCTGATTTTTGTTTCATCAAAGCGATGTAACACACCGTTTCTAACTCAAACTCAGAATCGGAATCCGATTCTAAACTTATATCTATTAACATAGCAGAAGTAGTCGCCATCTCTGCCAGAGCCAAAGTTCCTCAGCAAACTGCGTATTGAAACTGCGATCCAACTTGCGATGATTGTCGCCGTGACTCACGCTGCCGTGAGGGATTTGGCGTGAGACCCCTGCGTCACCATACTGGCCTGTGTCTCATCTTGCGGCCCGACTTATAGTCCGCAAGCCACCGAACAGTGTGTGGCGGAGGGCACATTACGTGCCACTGTCATTACCTCCCTTTCCTGTTGCAGTCGCGTATGGTTCACGGGAAGAACGACTGCCAGAAAGCCTCTCTAATTTTACATTCGTGACCTCCTCAGCAAGTATAAGTAGAGAGAAGCAATATATTCGATACGTCATCGAGAAACGCACCCTCTCTAAACGTGGACAGCAAGCTACACCGCAATGCTGAGCGCGTCTCTTACACAGTCTGCCACTTGAGTTTGCTAAACATCTCTGTAACGCAATCACGTTTACCAAATAAGCCTCTGACGAAACGCACCGCTCTTCTTCAAAGTAGGGATGGGAAAAAGCCGACCAATTGAAACCATTAACGGTACTTCAGTTCTGAGTAACCGGTATTTTTCGGTATTTTAATCAATTTAGAGAGATTCGCTTCTGTTCTAATTAATTTCTCCAACAGCTACCGACTTAGGAATTTTAAAATCACATCTGCAGTTGTATAATACTATAACTGGGCTGTGCTGTGGCTCCCGTTTGTGTCGTTGGTAGGTTTCTGTCCGCTGTTGCAGGCCAGACCATATCGTTAAGTTGACATGGTTGCGGTTGTTTGTCTTCTTCTCACGTTGAGTGGCGCCACTTCGTTTCGCAAGCATTGCCTGTCTACTGGCAGCAGCGTTGGTTATCGATATGTTAAACGGCGTTAAGCATGTAACTACCACTCCACATTAATCGCAGGGGTCCTTTGCGGAAGGCATCAATCGTAACCTTAAATCCGCATTGATTATTCTTCATCAGAAGTCTCCAAGTAAGTGTGATTCTAGTATCCCTTGGCTTAGTTTTGCCTTCACTACCGCCAGCCATGAGACATTGAAGGCTACTCTGGTTTACTTGATGTTTGCTTATCCTGTTAATTCCTCTCTTTCCACTTAAGAAGTATTCAAGACCTAATTCCTGCGCAGATCACCCCTCAGCTCGTCAAGAAAAATTGGACTCGTGTGAGGGACAATATTCTCGAGGCCCACAACAAACAAACTGGTCGTTATAACCGTAACCGGCGAGCCTTCAGGGGTAAGCCTGGTTATCAGGTGTGTGTCACTAATTTTCCCAGGATAGAGGTGCTTGTCGACAATCTTGGTAAGTTTACTCCCGGTTTTCTGGGTGCATGTACAATTATGCGGATTTTAGGCCCAGTTAATCTTCGGGTTAAGGACAACCATACCGGTAAGTAATACTGGGTCCACCTTAACCAAATTAAAAATTAAGTCCGCTAGTTGGGTCTCCTAACACCCTCCACCCCCCCCCCCCCCCCTCGGGTTTCTCCTTCACCGGGGGATGTTGAGCTGTGCTGCGGCTCGCATTGGTGGAGGCCACACTGTATTGTTCAGTTGACACGGTTGCGGTTGTTTCTATTCTTCTCGTGTTGAGTGGCGCCACTTGGTTTCGCAGGCGTTGCCTCTCCGAGAGTGGAAGCAGCTGCGGTTATCGATATGTAGTAACTGTGGCCCTACCTTTGAGGCCACTTCGTGGTTCTTCCAGGTCATGCCAGTGGGCAGTTCAGTTGGGGACTCAGGAGGAGTCCGATCCACACACTGCGGGGACACGCCTGGAGAGCTGGCGGTGCACATGGACTGCCGGATCGAAGGCCTGTGGTCACAAGGGTGCACGACCTCATCGTAAACCGCTTCCTGTAAGCTTTGAGTGCATTTGGATTCAAATAGAGAAACTTTCACCATTGTAAAACCTTGTAATTCTCCAGTGACTTGGGATCGTGTTGCTGCTCGTAGTGTTGCCGAGGAGAAGAGTAGCGAGTGGTGTGCTTGGTGAAGGCGGATCTGATTAACTTTCCTGGACTTATAATTAATATTTATTCCGTTCAGCCGACCGCGGTGGTCTCGCGGTTCTAGGCGCGCAGTCCGGAACCGTGCGACTGCTACGGTCGCAGGTTCGAATCCTGCCTCGGGCATGGATGTGTGTGACGTCTTGAGGTTAGTTAGGTTTAAGTAGTTCTAAGTTCTAGGGGACTGATGACCACAGCAGTTGGGTCCCATAGTGCTCAGAGCCATTTGAACCATATTCCGTTCAGTTTCTTACTATTTGCTAAGTTCAGTGAGCCGTATTTTTCCTGCCTCGTGGCCGCTAATGCCTCAGTTACCTGCCCTGGGGGTTAGTGTATGTAACGGCAGTGTACGTTTCCTCACCCTGCAGCTGTTGTCTGGTGAAGTGTGTAGTTTTGACAGCTTTCTTGATTGTAGGTTGGTTGGCGATTCTTCGACTCTGGTGGCAGTGATTCCTTTCTTGTTCCGGGCGCTCTGAGCACAATATTCTGCAGATGGAGTCCAGACGCCGGTTCCGAATTTAGCGTATTTTTAAACCTTTTCATTTGGTTTATGGTTGTCAGCTAGCCTCAGCAAGATTATCATTAGTCATCGATTGACTACCACTAGTCCGATTTACCCTCTTGTGAAGGGAATGTAACTCTTGGCTACCTATCTCATCGCTCGTGAAAGTGTTTTTTGGCAGACCTACTCAAAGAGCGATTCCTGGTGCACCGCTGTGACTGACCCTTGCGTTTTATTATTGTAGCTGCTTTTTTATTGTATGTTTCTAAAAAGTTTTATGTAATTGCCATTCTTGGCGTTACAGCAGGTTTTAATGAAGGTGCTACCAAGTTTACCATCTTTTGTCTTACCTGTTTGGTGATCAGTTGCTTGTCCTTTTAAATTAACCTTTGCTGTTTTACTGTATGTTGTTTTAAATTGCTTATAAAGGGTGTAAAGCATTATTAATTACCAAGGGAACCAATAGTAACTGATTACGGCTCCGTCCACAATCGTAACCAAATCCTGCACTCCTTGTCTACCAGGTTTCAGTAACATACGAAATAGTGGAGGGGAGAAATATAATGCCACATATCTTTGAAAACCAGAAGAGTAAATTACCGGAACAAGGAGACTCACTTATTATGATTGCTAATGTTTTAACATACGGTCGCGTCAGTCAGTGAAATAGCTACCAATCACTGCATCTTGGCCTAACTAGAAAAAGGGATAGGGCCTAATAGTGAAACTGATCTTTAAATGTAACGTCCGGTTGGGTGGGATGAAGGAAACATAAACAGAGAACAAAAACTGTATTCAAACTATCGGCTGTCGGGCCAACCATGACTGAGTGGAGTGCAGGCAACGTGTGGTGCGCGTCTTACAACTAAGCAAACTGCCATTATTAGTGAAGATATGGAAAATCTGGGCTTACTGGTGCGTTCCTATACAGTACTTTATTTAAAACATACTAGAATATCAATGAGCTATGGCATACCGTTAGTATAAATAACTCTCAGACATCTAACGACATGTGCCGTTTGTACGCAACAAGGCATTGGTACATGGCAAAATGAATGAAAAAGGGATGAAGAAAGTAACAAGACTAATAAAAAGTTAAAGGTAACTAGGTTATTCTAAGTAAGTAGTCACATGTACGATGCATTATGGGCTCGAGTGACGCAAAATGAAATGTGTAAAAACCATCCAAATTCGACTGTAGTAATGTAAGCAGCGAAATAACAGACGAAAATGATGACACTGAGAGCCCTACATTACGCAAAACAGTAATGGTACTGAAAGATGGGTAAGAGGCAAAACAGTTACGGAAAGATGGCTAACAGGCGAAGCAGCTAAATGAATGCTAGAAAAATAAGACTCAACCTCACACACTTGTAAATATATGTGCCGTAATAGGCAGCAAGGCAATGCCCCATAGGCCAAATGCGTGAAGAGAGAATTATACTTTAAAAGGGGTGGTAAAATGTAACGGTAGGATAATTTGTACCAATTGAGCCTTAATTTGGTATTTGTTAGGTCTCAGTATAACAGGTTTTGTCATTTTTCACCAATACCCGGATAACAAACAGACATATCAAATCGCCATAGCAGCAGTGCTAAAGTTTTTGGCTTTTAAATTTTTTTCAAAAACAAATACTGTTAATTCATAAAATTCCCATTAATTTGAAATATTTGATTGCTACAGAAACGAGGAGAAACAGCCAGCACTACTTTAATAACAACATCTACAGTAAGAAACTGTCAACAGACACATGACATCGGTATAGTATTCGGAATCAGTAATGAGCCTGTTTGAGTGTGGCATGGCTTAGTAGACAGTAGGCGTGTACGTGCAGCGTGCAAGACTTCAGGCCACCTGCTCTGTATGGTAGTTACTCGCTGCAGACCTCGGACATCGATTGTATTGGAGAACAGCACCACCCCTAGTTTGGAAGTGTTTTACGAAATGCGGTGGCAATGAAGTACAATGCTTCGTTTGCTTTGAAAAATTAGAAATGGGAGGAGACCCGACGGACTTGCGTCTTATAAGGAGAAAGCATCGACAACATGCCTTGGTAAAAAAAAAAAGTAAATTTGATTGATATATCTATAATTTTATTGACTTGAGATAATAACAAAACGCATAAGTTTGTGGCTGATTCAGGATGAAACGCTGATACCAACCAAAAGTGACGATGCAAGGAAATCTTCAACATGTGACCTTTCACCCTCACTGTCTCCTTTAGCTTCGTAATCTTTACTGGAGACAGTGAGTTAGATTTCTAAGGCAGCCTGAACCCCATATCGATCGTGATCTTGTACTCCTTCACCTTCATTACAAGTTTTCAAACATTATACGAAGTCTACGTTTGTTGCTGGAAGTAACAGCAATGAATGTGTTTATTTCAGAAACCAGTTATTTTTAGCAGCTTCACCAGTCAAGTTAAACTGGAGACGAGAAGAATCGTTGTAACCGAAAACCAGTAGTTTCAGTGATATCTGCTGTCCCTATTTAAAATGCCCGTTTCAGATGTCAGGCGTCAATTTTCAAAATTAAAACTGTTTTATGTACAAACGTCGGAAATCTTTTGTACTACAAAGAGAGAGAGAGAGAGAGAGAGAGAGAGAGAGAGTTCTGTAGGTTGAGATTACATACTTTTATTAACACTGTTACACTTAAGCAATGTGGCAAGAGGAGTACTTGAAACTGCCTTGTTGAATTCACAGTAGTTTGCCTAACTGAATAATGTCCGTGCTCTGTTTACTAATGACTGTTACATATTCCCGACATACTACTGGTTGGAACTGAGACCAATACAGAGAAAGTGTTGGTTGTTGACTATAGCCGCAATTTTATTTTGCCAACTAGCCAACGGTTTCAGTATACAGTATCAACCTGAGGTCATCCTATAGTCAAAAATGACCGTACATGTTTCAAATAATAATGTGACAAACATTTAAAAACATACGAGATCTGTTAAAAAATTTCCGGGGCTTTTTTTTTTTTTGATCACCTTTTACTAATTGTGCACGGTCTCCCTCAAAATACTCTCCTTCACAATTGATACATCGCTCCCAACGCTAATTCCCGAAGCAGTCTTGCTATTCCTATTGCTGGATAGCACGAAGTGCCGTGTGCAAAGTTTTTTTTCTTATCTCGTCTATCTTGGCAAATTTTCGTCTTTCAACTGGGTACTCAACTTTGTAAATAAAAAAAAATGTCGATAGCGGCCGGATCTGCAGAATACAGAGGATGAGGCAGCACAGTGATTTCGCTTTTTGTGCTATAGTCACGCACGAACAGGGATGAATTTGCAGGTGCATTTTCGTGATGGAAGAGCCATTAATTCTCTTGCCACATTTCAGGCCGTTTCCTTCTCACGTTTTCTCACAGGAGCCGCAACACGTCCCGAAAGTACAAGGTGAAAATTATTAAACTGTATGAAATAAAATAGTCATAACTTCTGAACGGTTTGCGTGAGGACGTTCAAATTGCACAGTTGGGCGCGGGGCATGATGGGAAGTAGTAAGGTCATGTGGGTTTGGTTCACTTTCATTTGGATGGGTTCGTCAGTAAGCAAAATTGGCGCCTTTGGAGGACTGAGATTCCGCATTTTGCGAACGAAAAGTCTCGTCACTATTAATGGGTGGCCGTGTGGTGTGCAACGTCCAGTTACAGAATAACTGTGCGATATTCCTTGATGGCACGGTGACTACCGAACGGAAAGTAAAGGTTTTGGAAGATGATTTCATCCCCATTATCCAAAGTGACCCTGATTTCGACAAAATGTGGTTCATGGAAGACGGAGCTCGACTGCATCGAAGCACGAGAGTGCTGGATGTTCTGGAGGAGCACTTTGGGGACCTCATTCTGGCTCTGTGGCACACAGATCCCACTGGTCGCCGTAGCAGTACTGTGCTGCTGACACCATGACTCGTGCAAATGGTGTTATTTACATGCATCTGACGATGCTGGTGCTGATTCCGCATTTAACACTTCACGATGCCACTAAGGGTGCAGAACATTATGACTTTGTTTTTATGAAACAGATCTGATGATGGTCATTAAAGACCGAAACCGGTAATCTGTTAACAAAACGTTTATGACCATAGACGTAAATTAAAGGAAACTTATTACATATACGGGTCACTGTTTTTTTTTTTTTGCGACAATGTCGCAGTTTGTAATATGTTACGGTGTCTCAAGACACATTTCACAGGTTCTTACTTCTATAGTTGGGTTATGTTATACCTCCTAATGAGGAGACTATGACAGCACTTTAAATTTTTAAATTTGGTCAATAACTGTATGATTTACTGAAAATCAACTTATTGTTGCCTGTGGAAGTCGTCAGAGGACCAGGTGATCATTTTAGGCATTCGGCAATATGGATGCTATAAGGCGAAATTCTTCGGCTTTTCTAACCTAAAATGGCACTGTCATTATGTGTGAAGAACAGTCTGGTCAAAATCTTGGCCTCTCATACTTGATGTTTCTAGTAATAAAAAAAAAATGTCTCTGAGCACTATGGGACTTAAAATCTGGGGTCATCAGTCCCCTAGAACTTAGAACTACTGAAACCTAACTAACCTAAGGACGTCACACACATCCATGCCCGAGGCAGGATTCGAACCTGCGACCGTAGCAGTCGCGCGGTTCCGGACTGAGCGCCTTAACCGCGAGACCACCGCGGCCGGCTTCTAGTAATAGTTAATGGAGACAATTACGGGTCTATAATTCGAACATGTTCGATAATTCTGTTGACAATGAACATGGCATTTCTGAGTGATTAATTCAAATGTTTGTGTGTGTGTGTGTGTGTGTCTGTGTGTGTGTGTGTGTGTGTGTGTGTGTGTCTGTGTGTGTGTATGTGTGTGTGTGTGTGTGAGAGAGAGAGAGAGAGAGAGAGAGAGAGAGAGGGAAGTTTGACGAGGGATATTTTTTTTTTTTTCACGGTGCGATTAGTCGCGAAATTAAAACCGCAGCGAAAATCTGATTAAGCATTGCACAGATGTGTTGCGCAGTATCTCCAGTAAGCCCGTCGATCGTGTCACGTGCACTTTTGAGTTCTGAGGAACAGTGAACAGATAAAGATGGCTAGAGCAATACTCTCTCTCGTCAACTGTGAAGGTGAGGCGTTCCACATGACTTCAAGGAATATGTATTCAGTTACAAATTTTGTGAAAAAACGTTTTGTTGATCCAGGATACCTGAAATCCGATGTCTCCTCTGTCTACAACGTCAGCATTTTTACTATCACAATTTGGTAGCTAATAAACTCAATTTTTTCTTTACTTTAAAGTCTGGAATCTCTACTTACAAGAAGTAATTACGACATGAAAACCTTCACAGCACAAACAACTCGCAATACCAGTTTAATGTTCGAGAAGCTATGTTAACAATGCCCTGTGCACCAAAGAAACGTACAAGGCTCACTTAGTACATTGTCTGAAGTTCTGTGTGAGAATAATTTTCGTTTACACGCTATTTTAGGGTTACAACAAGCGTATGCATGTAAAAGTGTCACGTGAAGTCCATAATCTCTCGAGTTTCCTGCCCGCTCCCATCTCAGGACCGAAACCCTGAAAAATAAAATACATTTACAACTCTTGGCACAGAATCTGGTAAGTTTTCTCCCCCCCCCCCCCCCCATGGAGCTGGTACACGGTGCAGACAACATCCCCGCACCCCAAGTGCTACAATACTGATCACTGTGTTATTTATGCTAGGTATTTGGAGAACTACGCGGAAAATTTCAACTAAAAAGTTAAAAGCGAAAACACTTATTCTGTATAAATTCCTAGAAAGTGAATTACGCGCATGAATAAAATTGTCGGTACTCTCAGGATCGCTTGACCTAGGTCGAAAGTAGGGGAGCGGATTACATTATTTGCACTCGCATTTTTAGGTCAACTCCATAAAAAATTTCTTCAGCCAAAATGCTGTTATTATTATTTGCTGTCGGATTTTTCCGTGGTAAGCAGAAACTTGGTAGTCACTGACTAAGCGATTAGTGTATCTTGTAAAAGTAAGCCACTGATGACAAGAAGTCCCCTTTCTCTCTTTCTCCAACGAAAACACATCTGTACCATCATTTCAACTCCGCCATAGCCGGTCCCAAGCCCGGTTGAGAAAGGAGGAGGGGGAGGAGTAACACCTCGTGAAAAAACTTGGTTCACCTGGCCCGGGTGATAGTACCTCGTGAGGGACCCTTCCCAGGGATACGGTGAAGACCTCAACGGCAGCGAAGGCGGAGAAGATGGACTTCGTTACGGCGGAGCTGGCGGAAGAGGAACCTTTTCCCTTTGGGTAGAAAAAGAGTACAAGTAGCGACTGAACCCCAGAGGGGCGGCTACGGACAACGTCTGACTCATGGTCAGCGGCCGACTTCAGGCTGGTCATCCTACTGCCTATGTGGAAAGTAACGGGAAACTACATTACATTCCCAAGCAGTACATGATATGTCTCTCCACGTGAAATATTCCGGAGTTAAAACTTCCCCTCATTCGGATCTCTGGGAGGGGAACACGTTGAGAGTAGACGTATTTGAATGGAAGAAAAGGACAGGGAAGGATTGGAACATGGAATGTGAGGACACTACTGCAAGCAGGAAAGCTAGAGAATGCAAAACAGGAGATGAAAAGGAACAGATTAGATGCCCACGGTTTGTGTGAAATGAGATCGGGAGATAATGGGGAGATAGAAAGTGGAGATTATGAGCCCTTTTGCTCAGGGGAAATCAAGAATGGTGAAAACGGAGTAGGAATATTGATAGGGCAAAAGTTGAAAAATAAAGTAATGAAGGTACAATATATTGATGGAAGACTGATGATGATACGACTGATGGGTAGTTCAAAAGATTTGGTATTAATACAGGTATATATGCCAACCAGCCAGCACAGAAATGAGGAAGTGGAAGAATATTATGAGAAAATACGAGAAATCATGAAAGAAAATAGAAATATCTGCGTTATCATCATGGGGGACTGGAATATAGTGGTGAGTGAGGAAAGAGATGAAGATGCAGTAGGAAAATTTGGATTAGGAATAAAAACATGAGAGAGGTGAACGACTAATTAGTTTCTGTAACGAAAATTCATTAGCAGTGGTTGACACATTATTTGATCACCACAAAAGGAGACGTTACCCATGGATTTCAAATTTGAATAGGGAAAGATATTAGTTGTACTATATCCTGATACAAAAAGACTTATGAACTGTTGAAAGAATGCTTAAGCTTAACCAAGAGCGGATATAAATTCAGACCACAACCTAGTAATGAGAGAAATACAAGTGAAGTTGAAAGAAGGAGGAAAAGCATCAGATCTGGAAAACAGATTTATGGAAAAATGGCAAAGAGGTAGTGTTGATGAAAAGGTTAATGACAAATTGTTAAAAACGAGGAAGGACTCATGGACTCTGCCAAAGAAGTACTAGGATTTAGAGTATCCCAAAGCACCAGGAAAGAATAGATAATAGAAAACATGTTGAAAAAGATAGAAGAGAGAGTGGAAAAGAGTAGAAACTGAAGAAGGCAAAAAGAGGTATAAGGAAACTGAATATTGAATTAAGAAGAGAAACTGAATAACCAAGAGAAATGGGTGAAACAGAAATGCGATTAAATAGAGAAAATGGAGAAAGAGGGAAAGTATGAAATGATGTATAGACTGGCTAGTGAGATAGTTTTTGAACGTAAAAGAAAGAGGAATAACATCGAAATAGAAAGAACGGATTGTACTCTAGCAGAAGAACCACAGGAGGTTTTGAACAGATGGCAAGAATATATTGGATGTCTGTACAAGGGGGATGAAATGCATAGCAAAATTGAGGTTGAAGAGGAGCAATATGTGCCGGAAGATGGAAAGGGATTTACCATATTGGAAGCAGAAATAGAAAATGCGCTGAAGGAGATGAAGAACAAGAAGACATGTGAAATGGATAATTTGCCAGCAGAATTGTTGAAGAGTCTGGGAAACAAGGCAAGAAAAGAAATAGTCTACCTCTGTAACGAGATATATGACAAAGGGGAATGGCCTGAGGACTTCATTGCAACAGTTATGATAGCAATACAGAAACACAAAAAATGTGAAGAGCAGCGGACCATCAGCCTAATTTCTCATGCTGCTAATGTCTTGCTGAGAGTGTTGAATAGAAGGCTATATAGCAAGCTGAATAGAGGGATATCAGAGGAGCAGTTCGGATTTAGAAGAGGAAAAGGCACGTGAAATGCTATTGGCCTGTTAACAACTATAGGGGAAAGATATATGGAAAAAGGTAGAGAAATCTTTGTCGTTTTTATAGATTTAGAAAAGGTTTTTAACAGAGTTCAGTGGAACAAGCTGACGGATATTTTGAAGAGGACAGGAGTAGACTGGAAAGAAAGATGACTGATACAGAGTCCGTATTTACAGCAGAAAGTAAGAATATGGATGGGAAATGAAATGACAGAAGGAAGCAACATTGGACGAGATGTTAGACAAGGTTTTTGCCTTTCCCGCTGTTGTTTAACATATACCTTGAAGAGATTATGGAGAAAAGCTTAGATGGGAAAAGAGGAATATGTACTGGTGGAAAGAGAATAGAATGTATAAGATTTTCTGATGACATGGTATTAGTGGCAGAAAGTGAGCGGACAGTGAATAACATGCTGAAAGATCTGAATGAAACTTGTGTGGAAAATGGCATGCAAATAAATACAGCAAAAACAAAGAGTATGGTCATCAGTACAAGACGCAGACTGTCCAATATTAAAATAGGACAATCTAGCATTAGCCAAGTAAGTGCATTTAAATATCTTGGAAGCACAATAACACAAGACTTGAAATGTCACCAGGATATGAAAACTCGATTTGCCGTAGCGAAGAAGGCATTCAACAGAAAGAGGAGACTCTTATGTGGCAAATTTGATAAAGGACTAAGGAAAATGCTTGCCAAATGTTTTGTCTGGAGTGTGGCATTATATGGGGCAGAAACATGGACGCTGAGACGAAAGGATGAAAAAAGGTTAGAAGCATTTGAGATGTGAATATGGAGGAGAATGGAGAGAATAAGCTGGATGGAAACAGTGAGTAATGAAAGAGTGTTGGAAAGGGTTGATGAGAGAAGATGTCTGCTGAAGGTTGTAAGAGAAAGCAAAAATAACTGGTTGGGACATTCATTGAGAAGGGAGTGCTTGCTACCAGATGGTTTGTAAGGATTGGTTTGTGGGAGAAGACTGAGAGGAAGAAGGAGATACAAGATGATAGACGACATAAAGGAAAGAGGAAATTATGCAGACCTGAAGAGGATGGCAGAAGACCGGACAGCCTGGAGAACTACCATGTGGAATCCTACCTTTTGGCAGAACACTGATGAATGACCGTCATTTTTGCTGGTACTACATTTAACCTTGCCTGATAACCAGTCGTCCGTTGTTGATAGAAGATTGCAGCACTGGTGTGCTAAACAAATAAGTTACGCGGCCCCGTGTCTTAGGCGTTTTCTTTAGGCATTTTTCAGTGCATCTATATATTATTTCGCTTCAAACTGAACACACATTGTACGAATCTTGGAAAATGAGTATAGTCCGTTATGTGACTGGCTGGATGAGGATACACTTGGTTCATAGCGCTTTTACATGAGAAACCCAAACCTCACAAATCACTTTGGGCTTTCGTGTTTCTCTTTCCCCATGCCTTCATTGCTATGGTTATCGGTGTTTTTAACATCCTTGCGTACGACACTGTGCCTTTCGGTTGCTATTGTAACGTTACACAAGGCCACTTTTCTTTTCGACAGTGTGCATCCCGTAACTGACATATTTTGCTAATTCACGAATGGACAGTTAAATGCGCTTCTTCACGTAAGAAAGGTTACTTAACTTATAACAGAAATGTTACGTATGCGAGTGTGATCTTAAGTATTAGTCGCACTCACGAAATCTTAATGGGGTAAAAAGGATGGAAAATAGCCTGGATAAGAGCAGTACACCATGTCAATGCCTGGGAGGTTCACAGACCAATTGCCCTTCGACCCGTATGTGTTTCTTCCCATCCCCCAACCCCCTGCCCCCAGGGAAACCATTTTTCTTGCATCTCTCGCAGTCAGGATTTTAAGATGGAGCTACACAAATGTGCCTGTGATTAAATCTGGCGTAGTTGCAAAAACGAACCTTGTACTACCACTCCTTCCAGGCAGTGTTATCTGATTCATTGAAACTGGTGGTTGTGAAACCTATACATTGAGAAATGCACTCCTTATGTTGGTCTAAGTATAAAACGCTCCCATTATATTAGTATAAGTTACTAATAATATACAGTAATAAAAAGCATTGCTGACCATACAGTAAACTTCATTCAAATTGATGTTCGTGTTTCTAATATAAAATTATTTAACAAATCCGTAAATGAGCAGTAGAATTACATTAACATTACGAAAGTTAGTGGAGATGGCCGATCATCAACGAACCGCACTTTGGGGCTAACACCAAAGTACGGGACTAGCAGAACTCGTTGGGCAGTTCCGCTCGGTGTTCACTGAAGTAAACACATGGATCATTACAGTGTGAATATATCAGACTTGTTGCGTTCAAAAACCATTCAATCTGTGAAAAGTGTCTCAGATAATTTTTCATGTAATGCAAAGCGTATTTCGCTACTGAAAGTCGGCGGAATTGGCTGTGTATGACAGGTGCCGCAGTAGGGACTCTGGTTAGAGTTAATTAAATGTTCGCTCATTGCTCGTGCCGTTTCTCATGCGACATTAACACTATTGCCACTTCAGCTGCATGTATAGATTCCTTGTTTAGAACCAAATGGCTGGTAAGTCAAAATAAGCTGACATCCACTATTAATAATATATGAGAATTTCTTAACAATAGTAACAATCTCTGTAGCCATATGTCTCCTAGTCTACGTACCTCGGCCACACGTAATGTCAGTGTTCAGTTTACAGAGGTCAGAAGCTGCGATCTACTTACGGGATGTCCAGTGGAGCAGTTAGCCTGCTTAGGACTAATGGCTCTGAGCACTATGGTCATCAGTCCCCTAGAACTTAGAACTACTTAAACCTAACTAACCTAAGGACATCACACAACAGCCAGCCATCACGAAGCAATCCTGCTTTGGAAGATAGAAGGTAAGCAAACCTCACTTCAATTGATCATTGAGTCACTGAGTGCAGACCGTTACGATCTTCTTTCCAAGTTGTCCAACATAGCCTACCATACACGATTTTTCGTAATTAATATCTTCTCCCACTTAATGTAATTACACCCGTTTGTGAGTCGGATTGGGAAAGAGAATGCTACATTGTAGCCCCTTCAGACTCGAAAACCTAGAAAGTAGTTTTTTTTTACATTTTTGTTGCGTTATTAGACGTACTTTGAGACAGAGCAGTGGGAAAAACAGGTGTTACATATATTAAATGAACTCATGCTGGGTTCATTCAAATGGAGCCACAGTGCATGACATTTTATTATTTTTGGTGGTAAGATAAAATGCATCGCCTTGCTGCAGATAGTCATAGGACTACTGGGAGAGAGCACACTTTCATCTCCTTCTCTAAGATTCCTTGTTTTTGCTAATAATGTACACTGTGCCTTGAAGTTCCCTGTATAGGTAGACGCTTTGCTTCCGTAGAATGTTTTTCAATTGGAAGAACATTTGTACATTTGTTTGTGAATGACTCCGGTGATGGACGTTCGAGACACTCTGATTAGTCTGGAGAACTATGAAAGGTGGCTACACTGAGTCACAGCGCCAGAGATTGCGCCAAAGAGTATTACTCAGCCGCCTCCACTGGCAGTTGCCGCTGAGAAGTTGCTGAGAGTAGTCGTAATTCTGAGGTAGGCGTGATCTGTGCTAGATGAGACGTCGATAGAATACTAGTTGTTCTGTTGGGTAAGACACCATATGTTATTCGATTGGGGACGCTGTAATGATCAGAGAGTATTTTTCGTCAATATATATGAGGGTAACGAATTTTTTTTAAATTTATTTTAGACTTAATAACTAACAATGCCTCTTGGTCACAGGCTCAGTCAACAAAGCATCTGGCTCATGTTCTTGTGTTAGACTGTAATTCTGGTTTCTATATGCAATTACAGTATTTCTAGTTATTACTTCAGTGTAAATCGTGTTTAAAATATTTTGTCTTAATGAGGTAGAACCGTGCCAGATGTGTACGTTGAATCACACTTCCACACACAGAACAGTTACATTTGTACTTTGTTGTTTCGTAGTTTTTTAGTTGCTGGGGACTTAATTAATTAATTGTATTAACGGAAATTTCCTTTCATTCTTTGTTGTTATTCTGTGCAGTCAGATTGCGTACAAATATTGTTCAGGGCCAACCGGTTACGAGACTGCGTAACCGGACAATCAGCGACAAAAATTAAAATTATTTGCATTTTATTTAATTAAGCCCCCATGCAACTATTGTTATATATTATACCCGAAGCGTGGTCACTGCCTTCAACTAACACGTTGTCTCCACTTCCACTGCTGCTTTCAATCTCTGAGTGGGCATTAGAAAAAAATCCCTTACAAGAGGCAGGCCAGAATTTCGTCTTTCTTTATCCTGCGAGAGTACTTCGTGTGAAACTGGAAACACAATGACCTGCCACAGTAGTCATGTTGCCCTTAGAGCCGCAGTAATTTCAAAAGAAATCACCACGATTATTACTTATATGAATACATAAATTTAGTTATTATCTCAACACTCAGTTTACAATTTTGAACGGGACACTTTTTCTACCCGATCCATGCGCAGCACATGCATCATAAAGACAAATTCAGTCACAATTTCAAAAGACAATAGTGCAAAGCATACAAAAATGGCTACTACGGTTGTTCGTGTAACTGCTAAAATTTGGAACAAATGAAGTAGTTCAAGCTGGAGCTGCTGTGGGGCACCCTGCTGGAGGCGTAGAAGCGTAGCTACTGTGCATATGTCACGAAATGGGGAAATTCTTGGTGGCTTCAAGGGGAGTCACATCGTCTGAAAGGGATATTCCCCAGTACATCATCTTATGCTCAGAGATTCAACAAATTAGTTGTTACCTCCGAAGCAGTCACTCTTAATTTCTGTGACTTTTAGACGCGCCTACGCTACCGTGTATTACCGTCGAAGGAAAGAAACTATTCATTACTATTTGTGACGGCTCAATTAGCGCTTCTACAGTCTGCAGGTGTACTTGAGGTCAGTAAAGGTCACGTTTTAGTCAAAGGGAGCAGGTGGGAAACCTGCTAGTTCGACAGCGAGGAGAACGGCTGGCAGTATCATGGCCTCTGGCGATGGAAAGTGTGACACCGCTCGCTCCATGACGAGAGCCCTGGTAACGCTGAACAGAGAATTCATACCGTACTCGGAAATGTTTGTCAAGACGCCTCGCGATCCCTGGAATCGCTGTAGAACAGAAGAGGCTGTGGGAACTCCGAGGTTACTTCGCAAAAGTAGAGCTGCAAAACAGGAGATACAGTCAAGTTAAATCATTACTGTTAAACCATTACTGGAAGTTTTGTCACGACGCCTAGCGATCCATGGAGTCATTGTGGAACCATAGTGGCTCTAGGAACTCCGAGGCGATTTTGCAAATCCAGAATGAACGATTTCCAGTCGCGTTGGTCATTTTTCTCCATTCGATACCTGGGTATTGTGTCGTCATCAACGGCATTCCACTAACGCGATGGCTGAATAGGCACGTCCCAAGAGCCAATAAATTTAAAAAAAATGTAGAGTGAAAATACGTCGGCAGCTGTCACGTGTTACTTCCACATGAACGATAATGGCTATTATTGAGAGTCCACCATTTTACTGCGAAATTCATCTGAAAGGAACAAGAAAGGCGGTGGGGCCAGCAAGGAACTGTGTGACCAATGACAGTTCGTAGCAATGTTCGAATCTTGCTGGCAGATTAAAACTGTGTGCCGGACCGACACCCGAAATCGGGACCTTTGCTTTTCGTGGGCAGGTGCTCTACCATCTGAGCTGCTCAGGGTCATGAGTCGTCTTTGGGTATCTCAGATGGCAGAGCACTTGCCCGCGAAAGGCAAGGGTCCCGAATTCGAGTCTCGGTCCTGCAAATAGTTTTAATCTCCCAGGAAGTTTCATATCAGCGAACACTCCGCTGCAAAGCGAAAATTTTATTCTCGTAGCAGTGGTTGTTTATGGGAAAGGTAATCAAAAGAGGGCAAAGGCCACGAGATGTGTATCGGAGTACAGGAGTGACAAGGATAGGGAAGACGGTGAGACGTGGCGACAGAGACTTGAAGAGCTGGAAGCAACCCGGAGATTGAGAACGGCACTTCTGCGAGGACCAGCGGGGAACGGAGAGGCGCAGCGCCCACTGTCAAAGGTAAAGCAGCGTAGTAAGCTTTCTATAGGTCGACGGTGGGATGAAGAGATTCTGGTCGGTCGAAAGCAAATTCCAGAACTGTTTATAATCTATATATACCCAAAATGCCAACTAAATAGTACAAATAAAAATTTATACAAATTCTAGGCCACATAAGATGCCTTGCACAGAATAAAGGCGAATCGCGTATGACACAGTTGTAATTAGAAAGACCAAAACTGAAACTTCCAATATAACTTATCTGCCCTAGTATATTTAACAATGTAAAAAGAGAAACATTACAAATCAGAGCGTAAAAGGATGGAAGTGGTTGTTAAAGAATGTGAATAAAAATAATATCACTTCTAATTTAGATCGTAAAATTCCTATAGCAGTTAGCCTCTCCATCTGTAAGTGTTGTATTTCCTATGTGCTGTCGTTTCTTTTTCAGTGCTCGCCGTAATCTTTGTGTCGTGTTAGACTATGTTTATACACTCCTCGAAATGGAAAAAAGAACACATTGACACCGGTGTGTCAGACCCACCATACTTGCTCCGAACACTGCGAGAGGGCTGTACAAGCAATGATCACACGCACGGCACACCGGACACACCAGGAACCGCGGTGTTGGCCGTCGAATGGCGCTAGCTGCGCAGCATTTGTGCACCGCCGCCGACAGTGTCAGCCAGTTTGCCGTGGCATACGGAGCTCCATCGCAGTCTTTAACACTGGTAGCATGCCGCGACAGCGTGGACGTGAACCGTATGTGCAGTTGACGGACTTTGAGCGAGGGCGTATAGTGGGCATGCGGGAGGCCGGGTGGACGTACCGCAGAATTGCTCAACACGTGGGGCGTGAGGTCTCCACAGTACATCGATGTTGTCGCCAGTGGTCGGCGGAAGGTGCACGTGCCCGTCGACCTGGGACCGGACCGCAGCGACGCACGGATGCACGCCAAGACCGTAGGAACCTACGCAGTGCCGTAGGGGACCGCACCGCCACTTCCCAGCAAATTAGGGACACTGTTGCTCCTGGGAGATCGGCGAGGACCATTCGCAACCGTCTCCATGTAGCTGGGCTACGGTCCCGCACACCGTTAGGCCGTCTTCCGCTCACGCCCCAACATCGTGCAGCCCGCCTCCAGTGGTGTCGCGACAGGCGTGAATGGAGGGACGAATGGAGACGTGTCGTCTTCAGCGATGAGAGTCGCTTCTGCCTTGGTGCCAATGATGGTCGTATGCGTGATTGGCGCCGTGCAGGTGAGCGCCACAATCAGGATTGCATACGACCGAGGCACACTGGGCCAACACCCGGCATCATGGTGTGGGGAGCGATCTCCTACACTGGCCGTACACCTCTGGTGATCGTCGAGGGGACACTGAATAGTGCACGGTACATCCAAACCGTCATCGAACCCATCGTTCTACCATTCCTAGACCGGCGAGGGAACTTGCTGTTCCAACAGGACAATGCACGTCCGCATGTATCCCGTGCCACCCAACGTGCTCTAGATGGTGTAAGTCAACTACCCTGGCCAGCAAGATCTCCGGATCTGTCCCCCATTGAGCATGTATGGGACTGGATGAAGCGTCGTCTCACGCGGTCTGCACGTCCAGCACGAAGGCTGGTCCAACTGAGGCGCCAGGTGGAAATGGCATGGCAAGCCGTTCCGCAGGACTACATCCAGCATCTCTACGATCGTCTCCATGGGAGAATAGCAGCCTGCATTGCTGCGAAAGGTGGATATACACTGTACTAGTGCCGACATTGTGCATGTTCTGTTGCCTGTGTCTATGTGCCTGTGGTTCTGTCAGTGTGATCATGTGATGTATCTGACCCCAGGAATGTGTCAATAAAGTTTCCCCTTCCTGGGACAATGAATTCACGGTGTTCTTATTTCAATTTCCAGGAGTGTATATAGCATATGTGTGGCTGAATTGGTTTCCCTACGGTTTGACGATCCACAAGAACGGACATTGTGTCTTTGTGACTGTCAGTGATTCCAGTTCGGAATAATTCCCCTTGTCTGACGAGATGAAACATTTATATGAGGCTGGCGACCGAAAATAATTAGTTAGCGGTGATGGGAGAGTCGATATTAAAGGCTACCAATAGGAATTAACCGGATTTAAGTAGTGTGTCTAAGGGAGGGAACACTGCATTATCAAAGAACTACTCGTTACCATTCTCGACCAGATTCTAGTTATTGCCTACAACTATAGTTTATTAAAAATATTAAGGGGAGCCGGAGGTGCCTATGCTGCCCATGTTAAAATCACGAAGTTTGAGGAACATTTATGAATAAACTACCAAATAGAAATATCTGATTTTTTTTCATATAGAGTGGTTTAGTATTGCAGTTATGACAGAGGGATTTTGGAGTATCTTTTCTAGTTTCCTTCCAATTGTTATTTTAATAATGACCCAAATTATTTTACAAATAAGTGCTTTATAATTAAACTGAAATGAAACTAGTGAACATATTGCCAAATGGCTGCGTTACAATGTAAGTTTCACCAATAGGAGTGCTGTATAAAAATCTCATTTCTCTAGCTTGAGTGGGTTTTGAGAAAATGTTCCTTATATTCGAAAAATTCCAATTTACGGGAAATGGCTATGAAAGTTTCTCAATAGATTCCTGCGCTGTAGGATGGATTATCAGGGTCTTCTTCTTCATCCTCCAAAAGCAATGACGTTGGGATTTTGTCATACGACGAATACACGAGTGCACCGTGAAAATTAAATATCGGTAAAACATGAAATCTCCGACATCACTGCAGCCGGAAAAAGATCCTGCAAGAACGGGACCAAGGTAGTGTCATAGGCCCCTGCTGTTCGTAATTTAAATAAATGATCTAGGTGATAATCTTAGCAGCCCCCTTAGGTTGTTTGCAGATGACGCTGTAACTTACCATCTAGTAAAGTCATCAGACGATCAATTCCAATTACAAAATGATTTAGAGAGAATTTCTGTATGGTGAGAAAAGTTTCAATTAGCACTAAACAAACAAAAGTGAGAGGTCATCCACATGGATACTAAAAGAAATCCGATATATTTTGGTTATACGATAAATCGCACAAATCTGAGGGCTGTCAACTCGACTAAATACCTAGGAATTAAAATTAAGAGCAATTTAAATTGGAAAAACCACATAGATAATATTGTGGGGAAGGCGAAACAAAGACTGCGCTTTGTTCGCAGAACACTTAGAAGATGCGACAAACCCACTAAAGAGACAGCCTACATTACACTTGTCCGTCCTCTGCTGGAATATTGCTGCCCGGTGTGGGGTCCTCACCAGGCAGGACTGACGAAGGACATCAAAAAAGTACAAAGAAGGGCGGCTCGTTTCGTGTTGTTGCGCAATAGGAGTGACAGTGTCACTGATATGATACGCGAGTTTGGGTGGCAGTCACTGAAACAAAGGCGGCTTTCTTTGCGACGAGTTCTATTTACGAAATTTCGATTTGCCAATTTGAGAATTTCACGCAGATCTGTACAAAGAATTATTCAATCCGACCTTCGCTTGCATCCATACAAGATGACTATGGCTCATAAGCTTTTAAGATGGCGGCAGACCACGCCCACTGGCTTCAAAACAAAATACGGTGTAAGTGTATAGCGTCATCTACCTTCAGTTTTTTACCTCCATGATGAATAATTACAAGTATAGATAAGAGACGTAAGTGAGGGAACATCGCTCTAGCAGTGTGTTCTTAGATTGGCATTGCGTGGAATCCCATCATGTTCGAAATGTGCTCCAGCCGACGACGTCAAAATACTCCGACGATTGTGCCGAGCGGCAACGTCGAGAAAGCTGATCTTTGCAGTTCCACTAGCGAGGGCGCTGTAGCTGGGCGGAGTGGTCCTTCCGTTACAGTGGCCGACGCAAGCGGGGCATTCTCACGGCGCGCTATACGAAGTGGAGCGGAGAATGTCTTCGTCAGTCGCCATTGGCTCACCTGAAGATGACTGGCAGGTGTCCAGTGGAAATATCGTGGACTGAAGTTTACGACGACCGGATGCAATCCCGAAATCTCGTCAAACAATTAATTCGCCGGGAAAAAGTTTTAAATTTCACTCATATAAAGTGCCTTAATGTATCCGAACGAGGCATATGCATAGGCAGTGCTACCAGACACTATTAAATGATGGAGCTACCGAGAGTTATCAGCAGTTTAAAGGGAATGGCAGTAGAGGAGGTGTACGTCATCGACAGGGATACAGCGTGATAGTAGAGATGATTCGGGGAGTAGGAAGGGTTCGTTAAACTTAAGAGGAAATCCCAGAGCTGCCGATAGGAGTTCCCAGTGGAAAGAAAATCAGGAAAAACGAATGTAGAGGCGGAGTGTGCCATAATGGGTGTAACAAGTGGTAGAGAATGTAAATTGGACAGATGTGCGCATGAGTCAGGCATTTTGCCAGGTACTTGGCGGTAGACACATTTTCTTCCGCTGGGGTGGTATCAATCTTAGTACCCCACTTGGTATCATGTCTTCATTCCTCCCGTTCTCATGGCCAAACTACATCAGCTGTCTTTGTTGGATGTCGTCACAGATATCTCCGTCCATTTTCATCCTTCGTCGGATTACGTCAGATCTTATCCTAGCCATCCCAGTACAACTTCAGCTTCGACTTAACAAGGGCATCTAAGTGGCAGTAGTTTAATCTTATTTTTTGATAACGTCCCAGACTTCGGCAGTGTACAAAACTTCTCCCTGGACTACAGCCTTATACATTCTCTTCGTCGTTGTTCTTCTCATATTTTTGGTCCACAGAACACAATCCATTACCCTCGTCCCTTATTAATCCTACTACTAGTTTCATCAGTACTTGTGCCCTGTTTATTAAATAATACCCCAAGTTATCTCACCTTTTCCGTACCTTCAATTACTTTTGTATCTACTTACAAATTATTTACTTTTTCCCTCCCAGCGGACAAATACTCACACTCCTTCATCTTCAGCCCAGCCTTACTGTATTCCTCTTTAAGCTTTCTTATTACACAGCTGAGGGCATCTTCATTTTTTCCTCGTAAAATCTGGTCATCTGCAAAATGCACGCTAAATATCTTGCAGTCCTCTATTGTCACTCCCATAACCTGGTATTTTCTACGCCAAATGATCAGGACTGCTACTAGATACAGCTTAAAGAGGGTTGCCGACAGCTCTCATGTCTGCCACGGATCCTTTTCCACTTTGAATTCTTCTGTCCACTTATTCGCAATTCTTCCTCTTTCTGTGGTATTTACACGTAGTTTCATAACAACCCTTATCAGCCTTTCATCCAATTCTATATGTTTCAGTTTTTCCCACAGTTTGTTGGTGGGTAAATTATCACAGGCTTTACCAATGTGACTTGCGTCTCCAGTCCAAACTTTCTCTACCTTCTGAACTACCCAAGCACGAGTTACGACACGTTCTCACAGCTTCTGTTCTGCCAATACCTCGCCTTTTACTTTCCGAGTCTCCATCCGGCACACATTTTTAATCTGCCAGGAAGTTTCATATCAGCGCACAGTCCGCTGCAGACTGAAAACCTCTTTCTATGAGTTACTTAGTTCGCCAATCGGCTCATGCGGATAAGAAAAGGAAAGGGAATAACAGGTCGTTGCAGGACACTGTTCGTCTGGCTTTTCAGCCGGGGCCCTTTCGACGAGGGTGACCCTACCAGCGGCTAAGCTGCCACCGACAGTAATTTCAATAAATTTTCTCAATATGGAACTTCTGTAATTAGCACGACATGACAATGATTCAGTCCTTGTACATAGGGTGTTCTGAAATACCAGCTGTAAACTTTCAATAGTTGTCGAACATAGTGAGTACATAATACACTACTGGAAAGTGAAAAAAGAACACCATGAATTCATCATCCAGCATACGGAAATTTTATCGACACACTCTTGAGGACATATACAGCAAACGATCCCACCAGCTGAGCCATACAGATCTCAGTACAGTGAACAGCGCATGGGAAACATCAGTGACACAACACTATATACCGTACTTTTGCAGGAATGCAGGCGGCAATTCTCCCATGGAGACAATAACAGAAGTGAAAAATGTGGTCTTGTGGAATGGCCTGGTGCCTCAATTGGATTAGATTCCGTGCCTGTCTTAGAGACCAGTCAACATGATGTTTCATCCATCCCAAATATGCTCAGATGGTGACAGAGCTGGGAGTAATGTCGGCCAGCGTAGTTGACGTACAACTGGAAGAACAAGTCTGGTGGTACGTGATAGGTGTGACCGTGCACTGTCTATATAGACCAGCACATCGCCTGTTTGCTGCACGAAAGGTACCACGACTGATTAAATGATGTTCCGGATGTGCCGTGCACTGTTCAGTGTTCCGTCTATGATCATCAGAGGAGAATGGCCACTATGAGAAATGCCTCCTAACACTGTGACCCCAAGTTCTGGCCTCATGTGCGTGTCCAATACGACAGTTCGCAAGCTGCGACGGTCTCGGCGTGCCCTGTGCATCGCTGTTGTTCAGACTCAGACTGACAGACTAGTGCACCTACCGCAGACCACTGGCAACAACATCGATGCACTGTGGAGACCTCTTGCAACACGTGTCGCACATTTGAGTGGTATGGTATGACCACACAGCTTCCTACAGACCCGCTATACGCCCTCGCTCAGATTTCGTCAATTTCATAATCATTTCACATCTACACTGTTGTAGCATGCTAACAATGTTGCAGATACAGACAGATCATTGTGTTAACCGCCCTCTTATAGTGTCCTGTGCATCTATGGCATGCCTTAGTCACTTACGTCAAGGTGTTCTATTTTCAAATTCCTTTTTGAGTGGAAACCATTGTCTGGAAACGTAGCGTTTCCTTTCTACGACGGTTTAAGTTCAGAGGTGTAGAACGTCCACGTCTACTGAGGGAAAGACTTGTTTGTCCTGATATGCAATAGCGTAGTAAAGTTGATGTACATACGTGTTTGTAACAATGATGGCGGTAGTCACATCGAGCCACTGTTGCAAGGCATCAGTACCGTTCTGTACATACAGCACGAAGAATTCTCTTTTGTTTTGGAATAATGTAAACATGTAATGTTTATGTGTTAATACAAACAAATGTGATTATATGATAAATGGCTGTTTCGTTAAATTTCCTTTCGAATTGTTACCTATTAATTGTATTGGGTCCTAGGTACTGCAGTTCTTCAAGCACAAGTGAATGCGTTAAACATCTGGACTGAAACTGTAGCTGACACGTGTTCCTATTCAAAATATTATGTACTCATTCCTCCCTACAAGTCCTAGAATTTTGTAATAGGATTTTCCAGATACCCTGTATAACACGTTACTGATAATTAAACAGCATGCATATATATATATATATATATATATATATATATATATATATATATATATATATATATATATATATATATACTTCTCCAGTGCATATATATATTGTAAATCACTTAATCTTTAATAAAAATTCACTTTACAGCCTGAGAGTAATCAAACCTCGCCACCTGCACAGACAGTGCTTCGTTAAGTCCTTTGGAGAGAGGCCAGTTTCTTCAATACTATTTATTTGGTATTTTCTAAGGGACTCTATCCCAAATATAAGGGCTCTAGTTTGTTAAGAGCTTTTTGGGACTGACAGTCGCTAGTAAAGGCTGCCTGGGATTAGTAGAGATTTGCAGCATTTCGACCACAGTCTGTTTGGAATAATACAAGTACCATAAATTTAATGCTGTTCTGGCTCTAGTCTCGGGGAATTCGATATTGAAGTCATTCAGGGAAATTTTAAAGTAAATATACTTAATTTCGAATATTTCTTAAATTCGTTTACTGCCTATGTAATGGTCTTAGGTTTCCTACTGAGTGAGGATTACGTTTATTAAGGGTTGTGTGTTGTATTTTTTAATTGGATTTTTCCTTTTTGTGCCTATGTTGCACAGTGGATCTGAAAAATTGTTGACTAGATGCTATTTAGTGAATTTTTCACTCTATAGTGCGGTGTGCGCTGATGTGAACCTGAGAGGTAGATTAAAACTGTGTGATACACTGAGACCCGCTTTTTGCAGGCAAGCGCTGTACTAACTAAACTACTCAAACTCAGCTTGGAAGGTTGGAGAAGATGTACTGGAGGAAGACGAACTATGAAGAAGGGACATGAGTCATTCTTCCATAGCTCACTCGATAGAGCGCTTGCCCACAAAAGGCAAAGGTCCCGAGTTCGTGTCTCAGTACCACATAGAGTTTTAATCTGCCGCGAAGTTTCTGGTCCTCTTTTTGTTCCTCTGACAAATGGATTACATCATAAACTAAAGAGACGGCGTCTGCTATCTAAGAAATCGCGAGAAGGAGAAAAGTGAAGCTATTGTGGACAACAACGAGATACTCAGTTAAATATAATCAACACATGACTAACAGAGTGGCAGGAAGTCTGGGAATATAGTGTTACTGGGAGAATAGTGTCTGAATTGTTTCCTAATGTTGAGGATAGATTGCTAATTAATTATTTTCACTCCCCAAGAACTTTGGTTTACTTTAAAAGTGGACTTGGGCCATATCCACCTAACAGAATAGAATAAAAAGAGTGAAATGGGCACTTGTGTTTATACACTAACACAGATGCCTGAAGGCATTATCTTCGATCACACATCGAATATCACAAATGATGACTGGTAACAAGTGATAAATTCGAGAGCTTATCAAATAGTTAGGGACTGTGGATTTTACGAGATGCTACTCACATTAATTTACAGATTATCTGAAAATGTGCCAAAGTGTGCATTGGAAATGTGATTGGCAAAACGAGATCCGACCACAAGAAGATTCCAAGCAGATAGCCAGCACATGTGAGATGGCATGTGACGCCTGTGAGACAGGCTGAAGAAACGCAGTATTATTTAGAAACACCAAGACGCCACTCAAAGCACCAATGAACGACATCGTCTGTGTAACTTCTCGAACTTCAGCCACTGTAATATAAAAAATAGTGTGTCTTAAATAACAAACTGCATGCAAAAGATATCTATGTCATATATTCGAGGTATTATATAAGATTTAAGCAATAATATGCAACAGTGAGTAAATATTCGCAGTGCATCTGAATGCACATAAACAAAGAACCTATGTGCCCATCTCCAGGTCACCGCACGCTACACGTTTCATATATAAATGAGAGACATGAAACTGATGTTAAGTCATGAAAGAAGCCTACACGGGTTGCGGGAAACAGAGAGTCTTGTGAGGGCGCATCTTGGTGGATAAAGTGCGCAAACTGATAGCAAGATGTAATAAACCAAGGCAGCCATTTTGCTGTATAACATACCACTAAAGATAATTACACAAAAGTGATGACTAGATGGAAAATAGGATATATAGTGTACAATAATAGGGAAAGTATCAGGGAACAGCTTTATGTGTAACAGAGAAACAGTCCATTAGACTATGATTTGATACAATGAACATACTGAGGCAGATGCACAGATTAAACAATAGTTTTAATTTATAATGAGATTAAAGTGATACTTTTCGAATAGAATCATTTTTTCTTGCTAGAATTTATTTCTTTGTGTACTTTATGTAATTTATTCTTAGTCTCATATCATTGTAGTTTTGCTTTTGTTTCTATCTAGCAAAACAGAGATATATCAAACAAATAATAAATAAAACGAAAATAAAATGTAAGTATGAAAACAGTCTGTGAATAATTGCAAACCTCAAATTACACACACATGTACCTAAAAGATTCATCATATATATTACAACTATTGAAGATGACGAAAAACGTTACCTGGCAGGCAGAGCACTTGCGCTTTAAATATAATATTTGTGAAGCTGCTTCTACAGTTCGTCATTACCAATGCGTCCCTAGCATCTGGCTCCTCATTTCTAAGCAGCTAGCTCTTCCACATTGGATTGATCAATGGAAAATCATTAATCTGCTGTCATTGGTTAAAATATGTTCAGATGTCTACAGATAAATCATACAGTGAGTTGCAAAATAATAAATAAAATATTTATGACACAACGCTTTCATAAATGGAATTTCGGGGGGTTTAAGGTATTTTATTCAGCTGTAGAGATTTTAGGAGTATCATTGGCCTTTGGCTGAACTCTCTCTTGATCTGCCTGAATTTCTGCTCATGCTAAATATACAGAAGTTTTTTGTGTTCAATGTAATTTCTTTTCGTAGGAATTTTACAGACATTTGTCCAAGCAATGTGACTGAGTTGAAAAGTGTGAAAAATACTTGTTAAACTGTAAAGTTCTGGCAAAGAATAGTTTTGTAGGGTCTGTCACTTAGCTGAAACTGTTAAATCCTCATAATAGTGCTAAATTTATTATCGAAATCACTTACCTATTCAAAATAAACCCTTTTGGAGACTCCTTTTTTGTAGCTGTAATGTGTTAAATAAATCAGTTGTATTATTTGAAAGATCTGTTTTATCGAAAGGGAGCTGCATCCAGGCTGGATATTAACAAGGCATCATATCTCTGTTGCATTACGTTTGTTCATTGGTTTACGGAATCTGTGAATTTATTCATTGGTCATTAGATAAATATACTACTGAAAATTTTGTTATAGTTGCTTTTTGTATTGTTAATGTTAACTACACTTTGTATTTTGCTGATATATGTCTGGTAAATGCAGTAGAAGTCCAGTTTCAAAGGATCTAACTTATGTGCAGGACAGGAATTTAATGGTATATTTGGTATCTCCTCTCTGCAATGTCGCACTACCATTCAACATTTGTATCTCTTGTTGATTTATCATACTCTCTTTCGATAATAACCGTAGTCTAAGAGATCTGCTTTTTATTTTCTTTCATATGTGCTGTCTGTTATTGTATTTGTTCTGTATGCAAACTTTTTTATGTGTTCTATATTTCCTAAACTTATTTATGTTAACTGTAAATTGCAGCCTATCCAATTTGATGAACTCCATTCTCTCTTAATGGAAGTATTTCTACAGTTCTACACACTTCCATTTTAATATTATAATTTCTTTCACAGTCTCGTCAATACACAGGCACTGGTATTCTGATAAGCTCTAGCAAATACTCTGTCAACAGTCTGTAATATAAATATTATATAGTTAGTAATTAAACAAATTAATCAAATGGACATACATGTGTATGATGTTTGATAAATATTTGTAAACCATTACGAAAACTGTTATTCTGATACATAAGAGAGTGTGGTGTATTTCTCTTATATCACCTGTTATTTTGAACTGAAGTCCATTTTGAAGATGTTAATTAATAAAGCCAGAAACTACAAGGTAAAGAAAGTATCTGATAATTGAATACATAAATATCCATTCTTTTCCCATTTGTAAAAATTCAATAATCCATATTTAATGATCAGCCATTCTTCTTCATTTCGTTAGTGTCAAAGGAAACACAAGAGCTTTTATATTTACAAATGTATCTGTATTGTCTTGATAAATATTATAAAGATTATATTTATGATATTATATCTAATGCAAATTAAACTAATTTCGTTGTGAATACAGCGAAAAAGAGTGCTGGGTAGCATATCTCAATTTTTTTCTATTAACACAGAAACACCATACTAACAATATCTTGTTGGAAGACAGTAATTTTAATTAAGTTTCTTAATATGAAACTTCTGCAATTATCAAGACATTAGAATGGTTCAATCCTTGTATATAACACATTGCTAACTACTACTCCACTGAAGTTTGCATTAAACGTCATTCACTGGAGTAGATTTTTAACAGGTTTGCAAGTTAAATTATATATAATTTCACTTAAACTACCAGAAAAATACATTTTACATTGAATATGTGCAATAATTTCCCAAGATGAAAATTAAAAATAAAATACCCAACACTCCTCCAAATGACATTTCATATTTTGTATAGTAACAAATCATGGAATAAGCTTCTTCTAATGACACTGTGTTACATCTTTCTTTTGTAGAAGCAAATGGGACAGGAGGTATTTCTGAAGTTCAAGAACACATGTACTTGCCACTAACGCTTACACTATACCATGTATTTAGGTGCAAAAGCTACATTATTTCATTTTATGTTATTAACAGCTTTGATTATTACACAGTCTTGCAATATGCGTAGAAATGACAGTTATGGCAAGTACCTTGTCCTTACTGTCCAATCCTTCCCACCAACCAAAATAGTGCCATTACATATATTTGACTAGTTAAGCCATCTGTTCAACAAAGATCAAAGCTGATAAGCCCTTAACATAAGGATGTGGCAAAAAACTAGTAATAAATAATATGAAGAGGTTTGTGGGCATTTTGAGATATAAAGGGTAAATAAAGTAATGTACATTATGCACAGGCATGCAAATCTAATATTTTAGATTGTTTAAAAAACTAATGTAATACTTTTAGAATTACAAATTATGTCATTTATTTATACTGTCATGTACTGCAATTTTTAACAATATTGAGAGCAACTGATGCATCTCCTCCTTGTCTCTTATTCAGTTCTCACACAAAATTTTCAGTTCATTTGAAACTATGGAGTGACAAAGTAAATTATAATTTTAAAACAATAACAAGATGATATTGAACAACACCAGTCAATAACTGTAGACAAACGTTTTTTATCCATATTCTATGGCCAGCTCAAAAAATGCACTTTAGTATACATAACAGTTGCACATTATAGTCCTGGTTTTCTAAACCCACAACACGTATTTGCAAAAGTCTTCAGAATGTATTGTGCAGGCTGTCTGACTGACATTAAGAATGCAGGTCTTTGGGGAGCTGTTGCAGAAAAATGGGTCTGTTTTCACAATAACTGAAGAAAACACAAATTTCTTGTTTTAAGCGGATAAAGGAACCTTTACCTTAGATCAGATATAAATATCGTGTATCGTTCTAATCAGTGTCCTATAAAAATAGCTTGTCTTCAAAAAATTGAAAGTTTTATGTTACATTTTTATTTTTCTCTTAAGCGTATCACGTTACGACGTTTACCTATCATTCATGGGAGATGGTAGGCCCTGGGGAAAAAGCTAGTCAACATTTTATGGGATCTATGTACAATTGTGAGCTAAGGACTCGGTCATGAATGGTCACTGTCGTTGAAGCAGGAAGCTGGGACAAAAACAGTAAGAAAATTTGTCTTCAAATTTTCTGTTTTAGAAGATGATAGCTCAGCATTTATGCAAACTAAATTAACTACAATGTTAATTTGCTGTCTTTTTAACTTTATATTCACAGTTCATAGCATTGTGTCACCAATAATTTACTTATATACATTCACAGGAAAAGTCCTCTGTCATGTTATAAATAAGGAAGCTGCAGTACACAGGCAGAATCTGCTAATTGTATTAAGTGGGAAACAATTTATTCGTCTATATATTAATCGAAACATACTGCATTGATCCAATAGTTATCTGGAGCTTTATAACATGCACAACTGGGTCGTTAAAGATAAATATGTATTTCGAAGATGTTTGACACTTATAGAGAAATAACGTTCAGAGTGACATGTTGATTATTTATCGCGACATGAATTAACGAACCCTGTCGTATATATTTGTATGAATATATAGGGGTTCTCCTGTACGCAAAGATATTATACTGGTTACAGGAATCCACCGATGATCATTAATTGATCAAAACATACACTTTTAGGAACATGAGTCAATTTTAAGATGTGCTTCCAAGGCACACGGTTCACCTTCGAAACCAATAGCAAGTGTTTTAAGGTAGAAGGAATAATTCTTTGAATGGTCGTGAAGCAAGGAAGTAGCACTTCATTGTTATTGTAGGTGCATATCTTGAACTCCATAAGGCTTCTGTTGAATGAAACTTTAAACCAGGTTAGCGTAAGAAACGAATGGTGATTCCTTCCCGCAGAAAAAGTGCAACATGTGTGACGGTTTTTTTGGGCTCATGAGCCTTTCTCTGCCTTGCAGTTTAGACCTTCGCTGACAAATCGCGTGCAGAGAAACGTTTTGCAATCCTTTCACCATATCGTGATACAATGATCGTAATGCTTACTGTGCATGATCTCACCTAAGAAGATACGTTTTTAACAAAGTCAGATGCCAATGGAATTCTGTTTTTGAATACTTTTCTCTGACTCTCTGATTATAGCGTTGGTACGCTAAAGTCACAGTATGATTTCAAAACGAAATATGGAATGCATTAGTGTCACTGTTAAAAACTGACCAACACGTAAGTTATGTACACGTACAGAACTAGTAACGTATGTCCATATTCTGTTATTTTCATAGCATTTTAGTGTTAACACGATACTGCTCCTAACAAAGTTTGAAGCATTAGTACTCATCACAGCGAATACTGAGACGTACATGCTACTTGTGGTTGTTTTATTTTTCATGACAGGTAAACTAGTAAAAGTTAGAGTACTTTCCTTTGGAAAGAAGCAACTCTAACGGCCCAGTATATTGCAAGTCGTTAGTCGTCTTCAGTGTGTGTGTGTGTGTTTGGTTTATAGAAAAGAAGTGACTGTTCACCTTATGTTTCACGTTTCCTCGAATTAGATACTGAGAATGAGTCAGTACAGTGGCAAGTACTGAGGAGAGCATTGTTTAAGATTATTCTGAAGAATCTCATTTATATTAAACGATTCCCAGTACCAGGTAAGTGTTTAGAATGATAACAAGCGTATAGCGTCAATTTCCGACACTTATTCTTTGCCACTGAATTTTAGTCTTTCCATACCTGAAGCAGCTAGTGCTGAAACTTCGCTCCTCACAGACCTCATGTCATGACGTTTGAGCGAAGTCTCTACGTTTGCCAAGCATTTCGGAGATATTTGTCATTCCGCAGGTTGACGAAGAAATAGGATGAACTGCAGCGTCATGCGAACACTGACATGTAACTGGCAGATAAATCAGAACCGACTCGATTTCACGGATCACCAATGTCAGCTTAACTAGGTGGGTAGTGCACCTCGGGAACAAACACTTTGCGATGCTTGTAGTTTCGAGCGTCTCGACTGTAGGCGATAGAGTTGGCCATCCACGAATACTCTTTTGCAGTAAGAGGGCACTCACTAAAACTGGTGTCCAGGCAACGACAGGATAATCACGACCAGACTGCTTGACCTTGAAGTTAACCGTAAGAATCCCACAGCGGCTATGGTTGGTCTTCTTCGCGACGCGAAACGGGGCACATGCCAGGTCTCGCGAACTCCTTTGCAGGTGGCGCGGCTCACCCGCAGCCAGCTGGCGCAGGTGGTCGTCAGGTGGCCGCCAGTGACTGTGCTCTGGGCGGCGTGACGTCACGCGGCTGCAGGTGTCACAGCTTGCTGGGCCGGCGGGCCGCCATGAGACTGCGCAGCTTCTGCAGGTTGGTGAGCGCGGTTGCGTCATCCGGCTGCAGGCGCAGCGCCTCGCGGTAGCAGGCGGCTGCCTCGTCGTAGCGGCCGTTCAGGTGCAGGATGGCGCCCAGGTTTAGGTGGTGCCGCGCGCTCTGCAACACGGGCACCAGGCAGCCTCAACACTGAGCAAGGGCACTGTACTTGAGTGGTGCGTAAGTTAGCAGCATTTTGCGTAATTTTAAAAAGCACATTAGATACACATAAATGAGACTTTAGTTATCAAAAATATATTCTCCTGCACCATTTACAACAGTCAGACAATGCTGGTGTAACTTTTGGCTTTCGGAACTGTAGAAATCACGTGGTATTGACGTGAAAATGTCGTCGGGTCCTGTTCGGCGCCCATTTTCATCCGGAGAGGAAGTTCCCTGAAGGCTGTTTGATAGAGAGCAGACAAGGTGAATATGTGAGAGCGCAAGATCTGGTGAGTAAGGTACGTGCGAATTGACTCCTCAATTCAACTACTCTACAGCGTTTCTTGTCATTCTAGCAGAATTTCGTGGAGTTGCGTAACTTCACACAGACTTCCTGGTCGTTGTTCTAGAATTGCATCTGCATGACGTCTCATCTACTGAGAATAAATATCAGCAGTGACGGCTATATCTACATCTACATGTACATTTATACTCAGCAAGCCACCCAACGGTGTGTGGCGGAGGGCACTTTACGTGCCACTGTCATTACCTCCCTTTCCTGTTTCAGTCCCGTATGGTTCGCGGGAAGAACGACTGCCGGAGAGCCACCGTGGGCGCTCGAACCTCTCTAATTTTACATTCGTGATCTCCTCGGGAGGTATAAGGAGGGGGAAGCAATAAATTCTATATCTCATCCAGAAACGTACCCTCTCGAAACCTGGACAGCAAGCTACACCACGGTGCAGTCTGCAACTTGAGCTTGCTAAACATCTCCGTAACGCTATCACGCTTACCAAATAGCACTGTGACGAAACGCGCCGCTCTTCTTTGTATCTTCTCTGTCTCCTCTGTCAACCCGACCTGGTACGGATCCTACACTGATGAGCAATACTCAAGTATAGGTCGAACGAGTGTTTTGTAAGCCACAGCCTTTGTTGATGGACTACATTTTCTAAGGAGTCTCCCAAAAATCTCAACCCGCCTTACCAACAGTTAATTTTATATGATCATTCCACTTCAAATCGTTCCGTACTCATACTCGCAGATATTTTACAGAAGTAACTGCTACCAGTGTTTGTTCGGCTATCATATAATCGTACAATAAACGATCATTCTTTCTATGTATTCGCAATACATTACATCTGTCTATGTTAAGGGTCCTTTGCCGAGTGCCTATTCGCTGCAGATATTCCTGCATTTCGCTGCAATTTTCTAATGCTGCAACTTCTCTGCATACTACAGCATCATCCGCGAAAAGCCGCATCCCGAGGAAGCTATTCATAGAACACCACATCGTCGTAGTTCCACCAGATGCGTAACATTGTCGTTTCTGGACGCGGACATGTCTTAGTAAGGAGAACTGCAGCTTTGTATGGCCTTAGCCAGTCCTTCATTTTCCTGCTGTTAGCATGAAGACACCATTTCCTGTCACCAGTAGCGATTTGAGATAGGAATGGTCAGTGTTGTTCACGAGCCAATTGATGAGGAACAAGCAGAGACCTAAATATGGCCACCCGCTGATTTGTGTTTCTGGCTTAGAATGGGCGGTACCCATATACCCGATTTTTTAACCTTCCTCATTACATGCAAATATCAAAAGATGGGAATCATCGCAATTTATCGCATTCGCCAATTCTCGAGTACACTGACGTGGATCATTGTGTATTAATGCGTTTAAAAGATCGTGGAGAATCACTAGTGTCAAAACGATCCTCCATAAAAAGAGAAAGACTGCTACGGTCGTAGGTTCGAATCCCGCCTCGGGCATGGATGTGTGTGATGTCCTTCGGTTAGTTAGGTTTAAGTAGTTCTAAGTTCTAGGGGACTGATGACCACAGCAGTTGAGTCCCATAGTGCTCAGAGCCATTTTTTTTAAAAAAAGAAAACACTTCTCTTGCTGTGCTCTGCTCAGTGGCATTATCGCCGTGCACGGTGCAAACGGTTCTGGGTTATTCCGCTGCTGTCACCTTTCTACTAAAGTCAGACAGAAGAATATGTCGGCAATGCTGCGATTTCTCCAGTTGGCACTCCATTTTCTAGCATCCACAGATCCACTCACTATCACCAAATGACAATACGTAAACTCAAATAGTAACAGTGACTACAAATAAAAAATGACACTCCATAAATAAAACCATAGCCGCCAGAATACCAATATGCAGAACAAATACGCTTCTAACCTATGCACCAACCTAATAGACACAGAACTGTCCAGATTTTCCGAACGTGCGGTGATGGAAGTACACGGGGAATCGCTCCTATGCAGCCGTGGATCCTTCAGCGCCAAAGTTATAGATGGTCTAACAGTGTTTTTTTTGAGCTAATAAATTATATTGGTCGTTGAAAATATGAAAAAACTACAATTTTTACCTCCCCCTACCTCGTAGTTTCTTTCATAATCAAACTGACAAATACTGGATCCCTCAGCTGTGTCCTACTAAGCGATCTCTTCTTTTAGTCAAGTTTTTCCATAACTTTATTTCCCAGTTCCATTCAGTAGATACTTACTTTTTAGTAGATCTACACATCAAATCTTTCTCCTGTAACACCAAATTTGGAAAGCTTCTACTTTCTTCCATGAACAGCTTATCATCTATGTTCCACTTCCATAGAAGTCTACATCCATACAAATACCCTTAGAAAATACTTCCTAACACTTGAATTTGTATTATATCTTCACAAATTCCTCTTTTCTAGAACTTTTTTTCTTGCTACAGCCTACTGCCTTTTACATCCACTCTACTTGGGCCATCAACAGTTATATTTTTATCCAAATAGTCAGACTCATCTACTACTTTTAGTGCCTCATCTCCTAATCTAATTCCCTCATCATCAGCCGATTTAATTCTATTACGTTCCACTATCCTCGTTTATCTTACTATCTCTTTTGATTGCACTTTCTGTTCTGTTCAACGCCTCTTTCAAGTCCTCTGGTACTTCTGACAGAAACTCAACGTTTATGTTTTTTCTTTCTCCTTTGAAAATTACTCTTTGTTTCCTTCACAGCCTGTTAAATGCATGGGGATGTGCTGCACCCCTCCTTCACTCCCTTGACAACTATGGCTTTCCGTTAATGTCCTACTCCTTTCACTGTAGTCTGCTTCCTGTAAAAGTTGTAAAAAAACTTTCGCTCCCTGTATTTTATCCTGGTTACCTCCAAAATTTCCAAGCTTTCTCCAAAACTACAAATGCAGTAAATACCGGTTTTTCTTTCTTCAACTTATCTCCTAGGATACAGAATTTGATATTCGAAGACGACCAGCAGAGAAGAATACTCTTCAGACAAAAGGAGGTGGCTTCGCTGTAAACGTAAGGCTTCAGTTAGTCCATTGTGAGCCATATAGGGGACTGGTTCAACACCCTTCCCAGCATGAATCGTATCGTACATATTTTAATAAAACTGGTAAGAGGCCAAAACGGAGCAGCGACTGTGGGGAAATGGGCATGCAGTGTCACGTCCTATGGATATATCCCCTCAATGAAGATATAGGAGGGCCTCCTAAGTGGGGTTTTGAAGACAAAATTGTTTACAACGTCCTTAGAATAATAGCGGACTGATAATCTATCCAGGAGAAAACCCGAGGCTTAACGATAGCCAACAGACACCACAGCCAAGATGAGTAAGACCAGTAGATGTGCCTAGAGTTTCTGCGTTATCCACTACATTGTTTACATGTGTTATGTACAACAAAGCTCCTATTACACACATTTGGAGTAGACCTGAAGACACTTTTAGGTGTGAAGGTTCCTCTACGTTAGATATGACATGCCGTGTGCTACTTAGTAAGAATTTTTCAGTCCAGTTACAAATGTGTACTATTCTATAGGAACGTAGTCTATTTTGCTCATTTGGTCAATAGCGCTTATTATACCTGGCGCAGTCTGGAAGTCGAGGAACACACCATGAACACGGCCGCCGGTTTCTACATACGTCTGGGTTCTTTGGGCGAGTGGGACGGCCTGTGGTTTACCCGATCGTTTCTACAGAGGGAGTCCTCGTCGATTACTACAGGGGAGTCTTATGTTCCCGAAAATCATAATACGCTTTGATTAAACGGATCTAAAATATCTGCAACAGATTTACAGCAGCGACGTATCTCTTTACAAGCCGGCGCCACATGAAGAAGATTGCATGGTAGAATTTTGGTAGACTGAAAAGGATAAACCCTGTATTATATGAAAAGTATAATGCATGACTAACTCAAGGCACCTTTTTCAGAGATACTAAAATTCGGTATTTTTAAACTCCACTATAAGACAGGGGATAGGAGAGATGTCAATAATAATCGATCTGTTATACTACCGACATAATTTTCCCAAATATTCGAGAGCGACAATAACACTATCAGTAAATCATTGTTTGAATTTTAGAAGACTTGCTCAAATCAGAGTGCCATTTACTCGTTCACTCACCATATTTACTAGCATTAAATAACAAAACATTAATGGATGGTTTTTTCAGCAGCCTAGCCAAAGCATTTGCGTGTGAATCACAAATTCTCCGCGATAAATTGAGGTTTAATGTAACTTGTGGTGTAACCAACCAATGAATAATGTCATATCTACCCAAAAGAAGTTGTGCTTAGTAATTTTGTCAATGTAATAGCGAGAGATGCTCCTACCTGGTGACAAATCATGTATAAGATTCCCCAAGGCCCAGCCATAAGTCTGATATTCTTACTCAAGTATGTAAACGATGTTCCGTTGCACCACAAACAGAATTAGTCTTCAGCCGGTGACGCTAGAGTTGTAATCAGTCCACGTACAAATAAAGCAACAGAAGAACCGGTAAGAAATGTTCTTAAAAGTATTCGTTGCAGGTTTTTGTGAATAGTTTCACTGTCAATTTCTAAAAGTCAGAAAGTTCTTAATTCTGTGTATCTTGAGGTACTACACAATTTCTAAACGGATCAATGGTGAGGAAATAACAAGCAGAGTGGAAACTGGAGATTATTTATCTCTCCTTATTGAGAAGAACTTAAACAAATGTAGCATTTTGACTACTGCTTCACATTATATCCTTTGCTCATGAAGTTTGGAGTAAATAATCGACTTCAGTTCAAAAGGTAAGAGAATTGCATTCGTTACTCAACATTGAGCTTTTTGGTGAAAAAGGAGGGTACGATGCTGCAACGAAAATTTTTGATCACTTGTCCAGTGATTAAAATGTCTGACAGACAGCAAAGTAGAATCTGGAAACCTCCTGGAAAGCTTCCTCTTGACAACTTCTTCTACTACGTAGAAGAGTTTCTGTTATTGGGTAAAAGATGGTGCGTAGCAATACCTAACTCACTACTGTATATCAAAAATAGTCAAAATTAACAGTATTTATAAATTAATTTTTCATTTGATGTAAAATGACGTATCCCATATCTCTGTAATTAGTGCGCAAATTATTCACCAAATATTATACTAACTCAGTACTTAATGGGAGATGTAATTGTGCAACATTCAAACAGTATTTGGGACACTGGAACCCTAGAGTAAGGGAAGATATATGTAACAGGAGTTACGTGAGTGTTTGTCGTTGCAGTACGCAGGAGAAATGTTATAGTTTATCACTTTCAAGAACAGGTTGTTGTTGCAGCAGTTTTATGATGGACGAATACAATGAAAAATGCAGTGTAATTTCTGTAACATATTTCTGTTGATTCTAATTCTGATTGTAAGCGCTCAATATACATCTTAGCGTTTTCTGTAGACAAAAAGCTGTACATCATAAACTAAATTTCAACGTCATGGAATTTGCGACGGGACTGGTCTATATAAAGTTTAGTCGTTCGTCGCACTGTTCACGGAAAGTAGTTTCACCTACCTCAGTACCGTGGCAGATCACCAGCCCGTTTCTCTGCATGCGCTGACGACGTAAGAGCAGCGTTGAAGAAAACGCCGTCAATTCTTGCGTTGCAATGTCCGCGTAAACTCTGGTAGCAATCAGTCCCGTAAATTCTTATAATACTTTTCTGACGGAAAGTGGTTGCTTCGTTCCCTCAGTAAAGTGTCTATATTATGAAACGAGTCTTTTATTCCATTTCAATGTAATAAAATACCTGTCATCAGCTCACATGTAATTAGCGAACAAAATCACTGTCCTCAGTTCACAGTTGATGCAACCCAGTACACACTCAAGGCAGCCAGAAACGTGCCAACCCGAAGAATTACGCGATTTCACAGTCGATACTCCTCTACAATATCTGAGTTCCACATTCAGTCCTTTTCAAAGGATTTCTATCAAAGTAATTGCTCGCCAAATATCCCATATACAGATACGAAACACGCCACGCCTAATTTTACAAAGGCCGAACGTGCACAGGCGTTTATTGTTCCAACAAAACAACTCTACAACTTCCAAATTTCACAAAACTGTCCATAAATGCAACTGCTTCTACGGCAACACAATGTGGAAGCGAAATACCAATAACTTCTTCATTTTAAACATTGTGCAGACGGAGTCGTTCAATAGCTACCCAGCGACCCCTCAATGCTGCTCCTTCCACAGCCTGTTACTACCTGGAAATGCGCAGGAACTGCTAAACTCTGATGGGTGGTCAAAATGACCAGCAAATCAGAACAATCGTTCAAGATCATTCTCGCGACAGAACTATCCTATGCCAATCACTATTCCCAGTTATATTCACATCATTTCAATAAGCAAATATTAATATAATGTTTAACAAAACCAAACGAAAGGAAAGCTGATCTGGGAATTTATTTAGAAAAGTATTACTCTGCAAATGGCTACTCTGCCTGCCTTCTTACAAAAGCAAGTACTCTTAGGAATACGTCATCAGGAACGAGGGGAAAACACATTTCCACTACACAGTTACGTAATATGGTACATTATATAATACTGAATTTCTACATATATCCCACTTACACACTCTCACACATTCTTATTCATTCCACAACAACAAAGCAAATAGATATTAATTAAATAATAATCTTTTCTAGATTTTATCTTACGAAAATGAAAAGTAGTTAACGTTTTAAATATGAGAATACAAATAAATTGACCTGACATCTTGTGAACTCCAGTAATGGTTTCAAATGATACTAAAAGAAAAACTGTTATTATTCCTGAGTTTTTTAGTCTAAGTGTCGGTTTGGGGTGTTTTAGGTAATTTCCTCTAACTCCGAAACTATGACAGATAGAAGGCTGAAATTTTTATACCATATTCTCTTGAATAACAAAAGGCAGCGTATTAATTTTAAACTATATTAAATAATATTTAATATAGTTTATTTAGATTCTTAAGGGTTTGAATATTGTCATTCAAAGTGACACAGATAGCGCTTCCCACGGCTAGCATAGCGACAAGTGCGAATGAGTCATTGCTAAGGCCGGTATTACACTATCAAATTTCTTTGTCAAAGATTTGATCAAAGATGTGATCAAATATTCCGTCAAATATATTTGAAAAAGATCTTCGACGTAGCGCTAGAAGGGGTGTTACACTGTCATCATAGTTTTCGTCAAAGTTCAAGATGGCTGACAACAACAACTTGTTATTAACCGCAGCAGTCGCATGTACCACAATTGCACTGTGTGCACATGCGGAAGAGACGTGGGGAAAAAAAGGAAACAAGCCTGGGTGAAGGCGTGGGTTTTACGAAGACACGATAAAAGCATTCAACATAACTTGTTACGTGAGCTTAGAGTGGAGGACGTCAAGTCGTACATCAATTACTTAAGAATGGATGAGCATCCATTTCTGTATGTGATCAGTGAAGTGTATCCTCATATCATAGAGCACAACATTCACTTAAGAACTGCTAAATCTGCAGAAGACAGGCTCACTGTAACACACCGATTCCTTGCTACAGGAGAGGGTTGGGTTAGGTTAGGTTAGTTCTGGTCCCAAATCTTCTTAATCTGTTTTTGTATTCAGGGTGCCTCACGTTGTAAAGCACCTCATCAGTTTCATGCATTTTGTAGTTGTTGGCACACACCAATTTATTTACCGGCAATGTTTATAAAAACACTACAGACGACAGAAAGCTGCAGAGATGCTAGCGCTCCATGTGGTAACATGTCACATTGCAGTGAACAGGAGACAAGTGACTTCTTTGATCAAATCCTAGCGAGGCCCTAGATTTCATCAAATATTGGCGACATTTGACAAAGTTCCCTATTACACCATCATAAATCTTTGACAAAGATTTTTGACAAAGATATTTGACAAAGAAATTTGATAGCATAATACTGGCCTAAGACACAACTGGCTGTCTCCTTCACAGCCGACGGCTCCAATGATATTGGCTGTTCTGCAAAGAAGCTTGCTGCAATAAAGTTATCGCGTATTGACTCGCGACGCTAGAAACTGCACTGAGATGACAAAAGTCTGGGACAGTATTATGCATATATACAGAGGGCGATGGTATCGCATACACAAGGTATTAAAGAGAGATGCATTAGAGGGAGCTGTCGTTTATACTCAGGTGATTCAGTTGAAAAGCCGTAATATCAGCACTTGATAATGGCCTAAGGCTGAAATTGCAATAGTGTGTTATAAAAACTTATAACAATCACTGGCGTAAAGATGATGTCCTTCATTTGAAAAGATTTCCTATGTGATTCTGGCCTGACGACGGGAATTGACAGACCTTATACGCGGAATGGTAGTCAGAGCTAGAGGTATGGTACAGTCCATTTCTGAAATCGTTAGGGAATTCATTTCCTACATACACAAAGAGTGTGCCAAGAATGCACAGTTTCAGGCATTACCTCTCACAACGGACAACGCAATGGCCTGACTTAACAATCATCATGGATCTTTTCAAACAGAGGAACGCGGACGGAGGCGACGGACTGTGTGTTCGTCAGATTCTGAGGTCCGCGTTATACAGAATATTGAGACGAACCCTAGAACAAACGCCAGAGAAGTGGACCGCCAACATACTGTAAGCCAGAGTATGAGTACGTGTGTCCTGCATGACAACCGCTACTATCCCTGTCATCTGCAGTCCCACAGAGGCAACTTTGAACATCTGCGGTGACGTAGATGCGATGCAGCTACGTACAATGTCCGGGGTCGATATGTCGTCGCTGGACGCACACCATCTATTTCCGGACTCTTGTTCATAGGATCTTTTTTCCTCCATTTACAGTCATGAATCCTTCACTGCAGGTTAGCAGTTTTATTACTGCTCACCCTGTGTACTTCTCCACAGTGCTTGAGTGTGACTTTACTATTGGCTAAAAATATTGACGCTGTTGGTATTAACAAACGCAGGTGTGTAGTTGCGAGATCTGATCTTCTTTGCGAGGTTACCTGAAGTTTTGCCAGTGTATGGGATGATACACAAGTTTTCGTAACTTCTAACAGCATCCTGTTGGCTGACGTATATTTAAGACAAGGGTAAAATGAACAGTACCCCACAGGTGGTGTGCAATTGGATTCCGCCACTAAACATCTTATTGAGGAGTTGATTTCAGGATAATGATGTCATGTTCGGTCTGTATCACCTAGGCTGAGGCAATAATGAACACTCGTAGATATATTCGATATCAGTCGTGCAAACGGAGGAGTGTACGAGGCAAGCGCTGTTGGCTTCTGCTCGTCTCTCAACGCCCAACCCCTGCATCCCCCCCCCCCCCCCCCCCACTGCCTCTGCCACTGCGCCCTAATTAAATTCGCCCACACCGCTCGCGGATCGACTAACAGCGACGTAAATTTGTTTCCAAAGCGGCCGAGGTGAGGCGGGTCGGCAGGGCTCGTCTCGTCTTTCAGGCCTGCGCGGGAAGCCTTGTTTCCATAAAGGCATTCCCTTGAAGAGGGGGAACGTTATTCGCTCTCTGCACACATGCTAGGTGGTACGTTTAGCTTTCTCGCTTTTCAAGGCACCTTCACCGAGCTTAGACACTTTGCTCGTCGGTTTACAGAGGCCGTTTCATATCTGCCGCGTGCAGCGGGTTGTCCCGTTACCAGCCCAGTGTTCTACCGTTCACGCACTGAAGCCATAAATACAACGCCGTCTGGTTAAAAAGCATGATGAGAAACTGCTCCTCACTTGGACATGTACCTTCATAAGAAGACTCATGGCTTGCTAGAGATTTGCCGTACAGACTATATTTTAGGAAATGCTTTATTCTGCAAAACACTGAAGTGCCAAAGAATGTGATATAGGTATGCGTATTCAAATGCAGAGATATAGAAACAGGCAGAACACAGCGCTACCATCGGTAACGCCTATATAAGACAGCAAGTTCAAAATGGTTCTGATGGTTCTGAGCACTATGGGACTTAACTTCTAAGATCATGAGTACCCTAGAACTTAGAACTATTTAAACCTAAGTAACCTAAGGACATCACACACATCCATGGCCGAGGCAGGATTCGAACCTGCGACGGTAGTGGCCGCGCGGTTTCAGACTGTAGCGCCTAGAACCGCTCGGCCACCGCGGCCTGCCTAGACAGCAAGTGTCTGGCGCAGTTGCCAGATGGGTTACAGCAGCTATAACGCCAGGTTATCAAGATTTACGTGAGCTTGAACACGGTATTAGCCGGCGTACGAGCGACTGGGCATAGCATCACCGAGGTAGCGATGAAGTGGTGATTTTTCCCGTATGATCATTCCTCGTGTATACCGTGAGCATCAGGAATCCGGTAAAACATTAAGTTTCCGACATTGATGCGGCTAGAAGATCCTGCAAATACAGGATCAGCGACGACTGAAGAAATCCGTTCAACGTGGCAGAAGTGCAACCCTTCTGCAAATAGCTGCAGATTTCAGTGATGGGCCATCGGACGAGTCTTGTTTCAAATTTTATCGAGTGGATGGACGTGTACGCTATGGAGACAACCTCATGAATCCATGATGATGATGATGATGATGATTGATATGTGGGGCGCTCAAATGCTCGGTTATCAGCGCCCGTACAAATTCCCAACCATTGCTCAGGCCAGTTTCGCCACTTTCATACAAGAATCCATGGAACCTGCATTTGAGCAGGGGACTGTTCAAGCTGATGGAGGCTCTGTAATGGTGTGGAGTGTGTGCAGTTGGAGTAAGATGGGACCCTTGATACGTATACATACGAGTCTGACAGGTGACACGTACGTGAGCATCCTGTCTGATCACCTGCATCCATTCGTGCCCATTGTGCATTCCGACGGACTTGGGCAATACTAGCAGTACAATGTGACACCCCTCACGTCCAGGATTGCTACACAGTGGCTCCAGGAACTCTCTTTGAGTTTAATCACTTCCGCTGACCACCAAACTTTCCATACATTTCCAGAGCATATCAGGGATGCCTTTCGAGGTGCCATTCAGAAGAGACCTCCACCTCGTTTTACTCATACGCATTTATGGATAGCCCTGCACTAATGATGGTGTCAGTTCCCTCCAGTACTACTTCAGACGTTATTCGAGTCGATGCCACGTCGTGCTGCGACACTTCTGCGTGCTCGCGGGGGCTCTACACGTTATTAGGCAGGTGTACCAGTTTCTTTGGCTCTTCAGTGTATATCGTGATCAGTGTTATTGAAAAATGTAGTGAGAACTGATAGTAATCAAGTACCTATTGGACCTGACAGTTCCATGACCCCCAAGAATTCTATTTCTGTATAAAGTTACAAAAAATTGAAATCATCCAATCTCTAGTTTGCCTCAGGAAATTCGAGTATTGCCTTGGGCCTACAAAATGTACTTATCCTATTTTTCAAAGGATTTTCGTATGGGAAGCTTGCAGCCATTATGTTTTACTAGAAATAGGAGTGGATTTGATCTTCTCGAGTTTCTTGAAGTCTTATGCTAGGATTAAGGGATTAGTATTATTCAATACAGTCCATACAGTATTTCCGTCAGATTATGTAGAGAATATAATTAATTTTGAAGATTTCACGACTGGTGACAAAGTTTTGAAATCAAGCTAAGAACACAGCTCAAACGGAACGACAGAAATAAGAGAACAGCATCAGTATGAAATAAAATGTAGTAATTGAAAAGCACCGTATTGTTTACGTTCTACTGGATTAAAATCTGATGATGGTTTTATAAGCCGGATTCGATAAATTACGCATGTAAAACATAAGAAATATAGTGCGTTTCATTTATTAGAATGTCGTTCTGCCTAGAACCGACGAAAGAATCAGCTAACAAAATAAATTGTGCTGTATTGATAACTTAGTTAATGAAACTCGTCGTAATGATAGTTTAAATTTTGCCTTTGGCCATAAAACTAGAAAAATGAGAAGACTTAAATTTCTGTAGATGAAGATGCTGTGCTGATCCATGGGTGTTACGGGACTGGACCACAAGAGAAGCCATCCTGCAAGGAAACGGATGCGAGTGACGGCAAACAGCTTAGCGTCTGCTCCTATTGTTTGGATAGTAATTACAACAACAAAATTTTAGAAACATGTATTAGTCCTACTGAAGAACAATGTATTAAAGATCTTTTTCTTTTTCTATGGAATTCAGATAAACCTGATTTGTCGTGATGACTGTTAAATAGCTTTCTTTGATTTATTTCACGAACTGCAACCCTTCATGCTAATTAGGACCACAGAACCATGGTCTTTCCCGAATATACTTTTGACCAAAAAGCGATTCTGATAGCTGATGTCGGAGGCTTTTGTTAATCCCGCCTTGTGAGTTCTTGTGGTGATATTTACATAGAAACGTTCACCGTCCTAACACATATGTTTCTAAACGAGAAGTCAAAACCAGTTTTCATAGATTTTGGTTTAAAAATATTTTAAGACTACAAAGTATTTTCATAAAAATATTCATCGCCGATGTCGTTTATAGAAACACGGAAACACGAATACTTTACTTGTAACCGAGAAGCATCAAAAATGTTTTCGTAATATAATATTTCCACAAAAACTTTGAACACATGTTTCACCCTCTTGTGGTTGAATTTCCAAACTCACTGAAATACGTGTTTTTATTTCTACCCGCAATTCAACCGCCAATTTTGATAGATATAGCTCTAAAAAAAACTGACATACTTTTTTTTATTTCTACGGATAAGTCAAACGCCCATTTTTCTAGACGTAGCTTGAAAATACCTTAGTAGTTCTGTATTAATGATTTATTTCCAGACAAACTTCCACCCACCATTTCATCCCTTTCGGGTTGAGTTTCCAAAAATGCTGAAACACATATTTCCTTTTAATTTATGTCCGAGAAATCAAGTACCAAATTTCGTATTTCCAGCTACAAAATTTCTTTAATAGCGAAGTAATTTCAAGAAAACTATTCCTCCACTATTTCACCTCCGTAGGGGTGGAATTTCGCGAGATCCCGTCTTCAACGATGCCCCCAACGTAAGGTGCACATGCTCTCGAAATTTCAATTTTTTATCCTTAGCGGTGTGGACTGGACTATATTGAGTTGTGAAGCCGTCAGGACATTTTCTTTGCATACATAGAGAAAAGACAACACACACTTCTTAGGTGCAGTTACACCACTAGATGAGATGTCAAGACAATTACAGGAACGACACGAAAGTCACAAACCTCAGCGAAGGGAGGGATGAGTACGAAAACGACCATGTTTGGTAAGATGAAGGTAGGGTAATAACAGCATCAAGAAACGGTATAATGAGGAGTTGTAATGAATTGGAAAGTATGGCAGAGAGTGAGTTAATATGAATGGTTGAGGGATAGGATTATGCCCAACAGAATCGACAGCGAAGTACCTATAACAGGCGCACGTGCTGACGTCACTAGCGGAAGATGCAGAGATGCAGAATGATGATATCGAACAGGAGGTTCGGTACATAACGTGAGACAGAAATCTAATAATTATGGAGGAGTAGGCGCGTCCACACGTAGCCAAGGTTTCGAATACGCTGCAGAAGTCTCGCTGGGTAGAATATACACATCCTCCATACAGTCCCGATCTCTCCCATGTCATTTCCATACTTTTGCAGCCCTCCAATAGGGGCATCTCCTTGTTGTTTATGTTTTTTCATATGATGTTTTCCACCAATAGGTAATGTTAGCCACACGCAGAATTGCCTATGGAGTTTCGTCTTCTTGTATAAGGGACAGTGAAATGAAAACTAAACGGATTACTTCAAACTTATTGGACAAAGATGTTAATACACTTATCGCACTGACCCAATGCTGTCAATGCCTTCACAGAAATGTATTTCCGATAGCCTAGGGAACCATGACTGTGTCCAGGCCTGCACGTCCCCGTTGTAAGCAGACTGACGATTCCGAATGACGTTCTTCAGGGCTTCAAGCGTACGTAAATCGCATAGGGAGGGATCGGGACCATATGGAGGACATGTAAGGGCCTCCCAGCGGAACTTAGGCAACGTACAGCCTAGGCAACGTGTGGAAGGGCCTTGAGTTTAGACATTCAGGGCATTCAAGGTCATCAATTTCTTTCGGACGAAGAGGTGCACGCCAGGGTACAATCATGGTTCCGTAGGCTACGACAGTATTTTTCCTGAGGGCAATGACCATCTTACGTCAAAGTGGGATAAATATATCAACAGTTGTGGTGATTACTTATGAAATAATAAACCCTTTACTTATTCTCATTCTGTCTCACCGAGCGAGGTGGAGCAGCGGTTAGCACACTGGACTCGCCTTTAGGAGTACGATGGTTCAAACCCGCGTCCAGCCATCTTGATTTAAGTTTTCCGTGTTTTCCCTAAATCGCTTCAGGCTAATGCTAGGCTGGTTCCTTTGAAAGGGCGCGACCGACTTGCTTCCCCATCCTTTCTTATGCCGATGGAACCGATGACCTCGCTGTTTGGTCCCCTCCCCCAAACCAACCAACCATTGTGTCTCGTTGACATTTGACTGCTTCTTATGCGTACGAAGGATTCAGCAGATGTTTTTTCTCTTTGCATCACTTATTATCGGTGGAAGGTTACTGATAGGGTGAATATAATATTCTGCTATAGTTTAGTAAGTGGAAGTAGCCTGCCAGCCTTTGCTCTCTATCCTGAAAAAAGAATACCACGTCGTAGACTATTATCTAGCAAGCTGTTCGGCAAGGGTTTCACTGCACACCAAACGACATAGAACTACAGTGAAAGGCCCCGCTCAGTCCGTACGCCTGAGCTGGATGATCGTGTGTGAGTATTTCATGTATGACTGCTATATCCTTACCATCTTCATAGAAATTGTGTTCTACAAATGTTTCGAAAAGTGATTTTGTGTGGCGAGTAGTTTTGGTTTCCTGCTAAGCTAACATGGGATTTAGTTCATTGTCGCAAATGACTTTTATGTTTGACTAAAGAATTCTATTAGTTAGCAGTTTCACTGTATTCCTTATGCCAAGATGAACCAAACCATGAAAATTGACACATATTTGGCGACCAAAAACTTGAGGAATGTACGGTTGCCTATTTGCAGTTAAAGTGTTACATCGCAATGTCTTTCCTGGTGGAACTTGTTTCAGTTTGAAGTCTTAAGGAATTGTTATCTGCTCGAAGTTGCTTCAATTCTTGACCCTGCCGATTTCATCATAGTCCATTCATCATCATTACTTCATCAGCTCTCAATAGGGCATCCGCAACAATATTGGCATGCCTACTGACATGACAAACATCAGTCGAAAACTGTGAAATTTAATGCAGCTGTCTTATCTGTCGAATAAATATGGCTTTGGTCAAAAGCAAATGTGAGTGGCTTATGGTTAGCGAAGGCTATGAAATCTCTTCCTTCCTGTAAATGCTTAAATATTTTTGGCAGAAAGGTGTATTCCCAACAGTCCTCGGTGATAGGTGCCATAAAGCTTCTGCGATTGACTCAGTTACCTTGAGAAGTATGCAGTTGGTCTTCGATTTCCCTGTTACGGTTGTTGAAATACAGAACCTATAGCCACATCTGATTCGTCCCGTGCATTATGCTAGGGCTAACTTCGAAAAGTCAATAAGGCACCGTTTGAAGTATCTTGTTTACATTTCTCGAACATTTTCTTCGCTTCCTCAGTCCACTAACTTTGTCTGTTATCCTTCTGTTTTACTCCCTTAAGGTAGTCACGCAAAGGTGCCTGAGTTTGCGCCGCAGCTTTAAGGTAGTGAAAATAGGGGTTGACAATACCAATAAACTTACGAAGCTCATGGAATTCTTCAGGTAACTAGAATTCTAAAATTGCTTGCACATTCTCAGGCAGCGGACGGGATCCCTTTGGTGTTACTCAGTTCTTCAATGGTAATGTAGATTTTGAAGACATGTTTAATTTTGCCAGGTACCAAACTAGGTTTATCTATATCTGGATACTGTAATAGTAGGTTCGTGAATTTTATGTTTCGACTCATGGTACTTACAACATTTTCCGCCGTCCGCGGTGGTCTCGTGGTTCTAGGCGCGCAGTCCGGAACCGTGCGACTGCTACGGTCGCAGGTTCGAACTTTTCCTGAATGTGTTCTAATTTCGGTCCAGTACCTAAGTTAAACACTTTATCTCACTTTACAAACGACCGAAGGAAGGGATGATTTTGACCGAATACGGCCAAGACTAAATAAGAAATCATAGTTTTTTCCGGTAATAGGGCGCAAGCCGAATATACTGCTCTCCCCTCACGTCAACCACGTGATCGTCTACACGCAGAAAGCTATAACACTTTCAAAGCACTAGAAACTGACTTAACACCCTCTGATAGAAACTAATCGTGAAACATTTATTACACTCACATCATTCATCTGATACTGTAGTTCTTTTTTATCATCACATACACTACTGGCCATTAAAATTGCTACAACATGAAGATAACATGCTACAGACGCGAAATTTAGTCGACAGGAAAAAGCTGCTGTGATACGCATATAATTAACTTTTCATAGCATTCGCACAATGTTGGCTCCCGTGGCGACACCTATAACGTGCTGACATGAGGAAAGTTTCCAACCGATTTCTCATACAAAAACAGCAGCTGACCATCGTTGCATGGTGAAACGTTGTTGTGATGCCTCTTGTAAGGAGGAGAAATGCGCACCATCACGTATCCGACTTTGATAAAGGTCGGATTGTAGTCTATCGCGATTGCGGTTAATCGATTGCGACATTGCTGCCCGCGTTGGTCGAGATCCAACGACTGCTAGCAGAATATGGAATCGGTGGGTTCAGGAGGGTAATACGGAACGCCGTGATGGGTCCCAACGGTCTCGTATCACCAGTAGTCGAGATGACAGGCACCTTATTCGTAACGCTGTAACGGATCGTGCAGCCACGTCTCGATCCCTCAATCAAGACAACAACCATCTGCACGAACAGTTCGACGACGTTTGCAGCAGCATGTACTATCAGCTCGGAGACCATGGCTGTGGTTACCCTTGACGCTGCATCGCAGACAGGAGAGCCTGCGATGGTGTACTCGACGACGAACCTAGGAGAACGAATGGCAAAACATCATTTTTTCGGATGAATCAATGTTCTGTTTACAAAATCATGATGGTCGCATCCATGTTTGGCGACATCGTGGTGAGCGCACGTTGGAAGCGTGTACTCGTCATCGCCATACTGGCGTATCACCTGGCGTGTTGGTATGGGGTGCCATTGGTTACATGTCTTGGTCACATCTTGTTCGCATTGACGGCATTTTGAACAGATGTGTTACCACCCGTGGCTCTACCCTTCATTCGATCCCTGCGAAACCCTATATTTCAGCAGGATAATGCACGACCACATGTTGCAGGTCCTGTACGGGCCTCTCTGGACACAGAAAATGTTCGACTGCTGCGCTGGCCAGCACATTCTCCAGATCTCTCACTAATTGAAAACGCCTGGTCAATGGTGGCCGAGCAACTGGCTCCTCACAATACGCCACTCACTACTCTTGATGAACTGTCGTATCGTGTTGAAGCTGCATGGGCAGCTGTACCTGTACACGCTATCCAAGCTCTGTTTGACTCAATGCCCAGGCGTATCAAGGCCGTTATTACGGCCACAGGTGGCTGTTCCGGGTACTGATTTCTCAGGATCTATGCACCCAAATTGCGTGAAAATGTAATCACATGTCAGTTCTAGTATAATACATTTGTCCAATGAATACCCGCTTATCATCTGCATTTATTCTTGGTGTAGCCATTTAAATGGCCAGTAGCGTAGATTCTCAGGCGACGCGACGTGCTGAGTACGCTTACGGGCGGCTGCTGGTGGTCATTATGCAGCCTCGGTGGCCGTGCAGTGCATACAGCGACAGCGGCGCGGTCAGTCACGGCTCGCCGGCTTGCTCCAGCGCCGCCCACCGCGCGCTACAAACGCGCCTCTAATCGAATTACCCACCACACCAGACCAAACACGGCGAGCGCCCCTAACCGGCCGTTCTCACACTCCAACGGGCGAGGGGAAGCGCTCTACGTTTCCAGACTGCGCTGCTCTATTTTTAGGAACTTCGCACGCCATGAGAATAACTGAGTTTTACCAGCGATGGTAAATAAAACAAGCGTCGAAGTTTTTGGAGAGAAAAGTGGTTAAGCGTTTATTCAAGGCTCTTATAATGTGAAATTGTTAAATCCTTCTCCAAAACACTATTTAAAATGTGTCGTCAAAAGCAAAGTACCGAAAGAAAAATTTTCCCACATAGGCACAACTTATTTTCACCGACAGATATTTTCTGAATGCTAGCAAAGCTGTATATAGGCACTTGGGGCGTCTGGGTCCGTATCCATATTTAGGGAGTCAATAGTTCTCTTACATTCTTAGATGATTCATTTTTCTTCCTTTTCTCACTATAACTACATCGTTACGAGCATTCTCTTACAATCTGTGCCTGATAAGTACATCCACATTATGAGAATAATACAAATGAATATTTAAGCAAAATGTTGGCGTACGATAATTGTACAGAAGAGAGCACATTGGGCCTCCTGTTACAAACTATATCGCACCGACCAAGTAGTTAAATAAATTCTCTTCATTTTATGCAGATCAGACGGCTGCTTAACAGGGGAGGAAATCCAGTGTGCCCTCTTTTCATACTTCGAAGAGCCACTCCAGCGTGGAACAGGACCTTCAGGATACCATGAAGAGCACAGGGTGCAGCCAACTGCAAGCGGCGGCTGATGTCGGTGCTAACGTGCAAACGATGTGTGTCGTTTGGATCAGAAGAGATTCTCTCTGCTTTCGGGCGGCTATTGTTAAAGACTGTCCGTCCTGCTTGCAAGGTGAAGGTAGAGCTCACCATCCGTAGCATCGTTGTCAGGACCGATTGCGGACCTTTGTTAAAGAACCGAGTGGATTGTCTGAATCAGACGCTCAGACGGTTCTGCGACAGTGAAGGTTGCAGATCCCTTGACTTGCGTCGTAAGGGGGTGAGGTGTCGAGTGCCACTTAATAGCTCAAGGGTCCATTACACAAAGAAGGCGGTTACACGGGTAGCGGGGATTGTGTGGAGTGGACTAGGCGAATTTTTAAGCTTAGAGGGTCTCAGGGAAGAACAAAATGGGGTTCAGACTCAAAGGGTGCACAGGTTTGACATAGGAACCATAGGTATTATAGTGCTAAATTGTTGTAGCTGTGTTGGGAAAGATCCAGAGATCCGAGTGCTAACAGGAAACACTGAAGCTACAATCGTTATAGATACTGAAATCTGGCAACAAAGATACAAAAACTTACAATAGGATCTAACGATGTTAGGAAAGGATAGAGTAAATACGACTGTTGTCGGCGTGTTCATTGGTGGTAGAATTAGTTTATCCCATAGCGACACTGAAGGAGGTGGTTCCCATCGGTTAATATGGGTAGAGGTGGTGGTCGACAACCGGAATAAATTAATAATTATGATACTGCAGTGCCTGTGTTATTCTGATTTATGATGCAAAGTTCCTTTAGACATGCAAGCACTCTATTAGCAACTCTAGCGGTGCTAATAGACTTTTTCCCCTCTTGCAACATTCCTAGTGTTTCTCTAATGAATTTTTTAGCTTTATGGAACTGACAACGTTTGTTTGTTTATTGTGCTCTGAAGGGGGATCATAATGGAATGATCCATCTGCCAAACTGTGATCTTGGCTTCTGCTTTTGCACTTGTCATACACAAATGTTTTTTTTTTTCCTGCGCTTGCGGTCTTTGTCTTCCATGAACTTCTCTCATTGCAAATCTACTTAGTGTATTTGACAATATTGTTTCTTCAGCAGCTTCCCTCTGTCAGCTTGTTAAGTATCTCACTCTATTCTCTTCCCAATTTAATTTCCTACTTCATCTGTTTTCTCTCAATCTGTTCATTCTCGTAGCTTACCGCTCGTGAAATGTTTATCACTGTTCTGTGTTCTATTTTCCCCTTCACCACTTGCCAAGACGTCCTTTTTTACTTGTTGTGATTTTGTTAAATGGTAATCTTATTTACCACGATAAAATTCATGTAATACATTTTACGTAATTCACTTTCACATAAATTTATTTCAGTGTGTATCATTTTCACTTTTTGTTGAACCATTCTAATCAATTTCCAAAAATATAAGGACACATTGTCTCGCGAGTGCCCACATACACCCTTCTGACCTTGAGCATATCTACTTTTACATCTCCCTCTACAAGGAATTGTGCAACATAAATGAAAATCGGTTGGTGTGGTACTACACCTGAAAGATGGTGTCTCTTCAAATTGCGGGCCAGTCGCGTGAGAATGGCTCTAGTACCATCTCTATGAGGAAGCAAATTAGGTTAGCTCTAAATACACGCAAGTAACGGTCGTGAGAGTTAGTTACCTTCGATATTCCAGGTGGTGGTTTGATGTTAGTCAAAAATGCCTTTAAGGCGACAAGGAAGCCATTATCAACAATTCACTGTGTTTGAGGAGGGCATGTAATAAGGCTACTAGATGCTGGATTTTTTTTTTCTGCGATACTGCAGAAAGACTTGGTACGATTGTAGCCACAGAACATGATTGCGCTGATGTTACTATTAATATAATTCAGACGGTCATTAAAGTACAAAATGAACAGCAAGGATCGCAACACACCTCCCTGGGCACACCCAGTGTTGCTTCTACAATTGACGATGACTCTCGAGCCAAGATAACACGCTGCACTCTCCCTTCCAAGAAATCCCTAATCCACCAGAGATGTATCTTAATACCCCACATGATCGTACTTTTGATAGTAAGCAGACGTGGTACTGAGTAAAATGTTTGGCGGAAATCACGAAATACTGCGTTTACCTGATTCCCTTTGTCTAAAGCTTTCAGCATGGCATGTGAAAAAAGTGTGATTCGAATTTGGTATCATCGAAGTTCCTAGAAGCCATGCTGGTTCGAATGGAGAAGGACTTCTGATCAAGATATCTCACTATGGTTCAGTTGAAGGTATGTTCTAAGGTTATACAACAAATACACAGCGATCATCATGGAGTATTCGAGAATATTATCAAACGTACTGAAACATGCTAGAGTGTTTTCAAATATCATAGAACATTTTAGGAAGTCGTAAAACATTCTGGAAGTTCTTCGATCTTCTGGATGATTGTTTTACTTCCTGGAACTTTTTACAATATTACTGAGCACCCCTAACGATTATGAGTCATTAGACACTGAGTGCCCAGATGCTTCAGGACATTCTCGAAAGAAGTTCATTGGTTTCGTATTCTCTTTTACCACTCATATATTCGAAACTAACCCCTGCAGTTCGAGACCGACACCATCTTCATGGATGGGAGATGGAGGTTTATCATACTATATAATCGCTTTGGCGCTGCAGGAATGGGTTGCTGATCTATAGCGACGTGCATGAACCAACCACGCTTGGATTTAGGTATTATGTAAATAAAGCAGGTTTTATGTATGGATGCGTAAACAGCAGGCATCAAAAGTATCAGCGATATGCTGTCTATAGGCTTCTAACAGCAACTGGAGTGGAGATGAGGGCAAAAACGTGTTTTTTCCAGCCCCTGGCTGCCTAAACGACAGGAATATTGTGTGGGAACAGCACTGGCCTACCAAGTCACACTACTTTGCAGAGAAACCTACAAATTAGGGGCAAGAAATAATTTTCCTGGCTTCAACATGTAAGCTGCCCTGCAAAACATGCATGACGTTGGTTCAAATGGCGCTGATCACTATGGGAGTTAACATCTGAGGTCACAGTCCCCTAGAATTTAGAACTACTTAAGGGGGGCAGGACGTCAAACTGGCTGTCTTGGACAGGAGAGACACCACAGGACTTTTTAATTTCCACTGTATATTTTTTACGAATAAATTCATAAAACTTTGTCAGCATGACCAGGAAGGATTCAGAATTCACAATCATAGCAGTGGAAGTTCAACAAAATAACAAAATAATTTTTTTTACATGTGAAACATCACCATTTTTTTACTTCTATTGGCTGCGTTTGTTGCTGTAGGTACACGTTTCTTCATAAGTAACACAGATTCTTCGATGAATTTTGTACAGCATACAAACCATACTTACAGGTGTACAAAACTCTAGAAATTATTTAATTTATGAAAAAATGAATATGTTGTTACATTTTAAACTTCATGTTCAGAAAAAACTTAAATTTTACAATTAATTATCTCAATTTTTACAACAGTTTTTAAAAGATTTGGAAAATTCTTGAGTTTTATACACCTGTAAGTATGGTTTGTAGGCTGTGCAGAATTCATCGAAGAATCTCCCTTACTTATGAAGAAAAGTGTACCTATAGCAACAAATGCAGCCAATGGTAAGTGAAAGAAAGGTGAAATACAAATGTAAAAAAATAAATTATTTTCTTGTATTTTTGAACTTCCACCACTATAAGTGTAAATCCTGAATCCCTTTTGGACATTCTGACAAAGTTTAATGAATTTATTTTCAAAAGTATAAATTGTGGAAATTAAAAATTCCTGCGGTGTCTCTCCTGCCTCAAGTCGCCCCGTTTCACGTCCTACCCCCCTTATACCTAACTATCCTAAGGACATCACACACATCCATGCCCGAGGCAGGACTCGAACCTGCGACTGTAGCGGTGATGCTGCTCTGGACTGAAGCGCGTAGAACTGCTCGGGCACAGGAGCCGGGTATGCATGTCGTATTTGAGTACTATCACTGTGCTTTATTCATGTGCTTTGCATGGCGGCCTATTTGTCAGGGGTGCATACATCATTTTCAAATCCTTGATGTTCAGCCTGACTGATATGACAGTAATGTTGTGGGCGAAGTATGGGCATCCTTTGTTGAACTGTGTTGCAGGAGCTGGGGTCAGGTTGAGATGGACAGAGTAGGGAATGGACAGAGTAGGTGAAGAACAAAGGTTTCTTTAGGTGGAAGTGGGCATAAAGAAGGGAGCAAGGGAAGGTGCATGAAGGAAGTGGATGGTATAGAAGGTTGGTAGGTAGGTGGAAAAGGAAGAGGGCGACATGAAGATAGAAGTGAGTGTAGGAGACAGACAAGTAGAGCGATATGGTGGTGGACACAGAGAAGGGGAGATGTTGTCTTCAAGATTCGGGTTGGAGACAAAATGTAGGCGAAGCCACGCGAAAAAGCTACTTATAAATACTGATATTGATTACAGTTCTATATATCCCCACATATTACCTTTGGAAATGGAAATATCAACTAATGTGAGGGTTGGCTTCCTGTTTTAGGACAATCTGCCCAGTCAGCAATAAATTGGATGTCTTACGTGCTGTGCCAGGCAACAGAACAACTGCAAACAAACGCCCGGCAATACCGTGTAGATACAGCGACACAAGAGTGTTTGTTGGTTACCTGCGGCCGCAGCTGGACGGCGCGGCGGTAGAAGCGCTCTGCGCGGCCGGTGAGGCCGGCCACCCGCAGCGAGGAGGCGGCAGCAAGCGCGAGGTCCAGCCGCGAGGGCAGCAGGTCGGCCGCCGCCTCGAAGCGCAGAGCCGCCTCCGCGTGCCGCTGCTGGCCCGACAGGAACTGGCCTGCCACAATAACGCACCCGCTGCAGTGGCGGCTCGCCCAAAGGGAATCTGCGTAGCACTTTCGCGAGGGAATGAACAACATCTGGACACTTAATGCTGGTTAATGGCTAGAGGAAACAGTCAGCTCGTTGATATGAAATGAGAGACTCGAAAGTACTGAAATACCGGGTGATCAAAAAGTCAGTATAAATTTGAAAACTGAATAAATCACGGAAAAATGTTGATAGTGAGGTAAAAATTGACACACATGCTTGGAATGGCATGGGGTATTATTAGAACCAAAAAAATACAAAATTTCAAAAAATGTCCCACAGATGGCGCTTCATCTGATCAGAATAGCAATAATTAGTATAACAAAGTAACACCAAGCAAAGATGATGTTCTTTACAGGAAATGCTCAATATGTCCACCATCATTCCTCATCAATAGCTGTAGTCGAGAAATAATGTTGTGAAACCAACTGTAAAGCATGTCCGGAGTTATGGTGAAGCATTGGCGTCGGATATTGTCTTTCGCCATCCCTAGAGATGTCGGTCGATGACGATACACTTGCGACTTCAGGTAACTCCAAAGCCAATAATCGCACGGACTGAGGCCTGGGGATCTGGGAGGCCAAGTGTGACGAAAGTGGCGGCTGAGTGCACGATCATCACCAAACGACGCACGCAAGAGATCTTTCACGCATCTAGCAATATGTGGTGGAGCGTCATCCTTCATAAACATAGTACGTTCCAGCAGGTATTTATCAGCCAGACTGGGGATGATGCGATTGTGTAACATATCGCCGTACCACTCACACGTCACGGTAGCAGTTACAAAACCAGAATCACGGATTTCCTCGAAGAATGAAGGCCCGATAACGGTAGATGTGTTAAATCCAACCCATACCGTGACTTTCTCGTCGTGTAATGGAGTTTCCACAACAGTTCTAGGATTTTCGGTAACCCGAATTCTGCAGTTGTGGGCGTTAACAGGCCCTCGGACCGTGAAATGAGCTTCGTCGGTCCACAACACGTTACTCAACCAATCTTCGTCTTCGGCCATCTATCGTAACGCCCACACCGCAAATGCCCTCCGCTTCACTAAATCGCCAGGTAACCGTTCATGATGCCGATGGATTTTGTACGGATAGCATCGGAGGGTACGCCTCAGTGCCAACCAAACAATAGTGTATGGAATGCCGGTGTGACGTGCTGCTGCACGAGCGCTGACTTCCCCGTGCGTAGAAAAACCCGCTACACTCTCCATTTCTTCCTGAAATGCAGCATTACGCCTTGTGCTCGGTCGGCCACTACGGGGTCTATCGTCTAAATAACCCGTGGCTTCGAGCTTTGAAATCATTCTCGCCACAGCTGCATTTGACAACGGACCTTTAACCATTCGAATCCCCTTCCTATGGCGATAGGCTCGTAACGCTGAACTACCATATTCCCCATTCTGATAATACAGCTTCACTAAAAGCGCCTTTTCGGATGAGACAAGCTTGCACCAGTATTACACAGTTTAGTGAAAACTTGATGAAACAGTCTTAAATAAAATAATCAGGAATTTTGAAATCATCTGTACGGGTATAGTTAATAACTGAAATGAGGGATGTCGATAGCTATACTAGGCTTTTCACTCAATACACACACAGGTGCATCAGTCATTCAAAAACCAACGAGGGACTGAAATTGCCTTTCCAGTGGGTTAGATAGTTGGTCAATTCCTTACTCTGTCGAGGTGATCTACCAAATTTTAAGTCATTCAAGGGACAAAACTGATCCATTTTGCGACTAACATAAAGATTACAGTACTGTGACCAAAACCAATAATAATTAGTTTCCGGATCTTATTAACCAATTATCCACATGTTGACCAAAATTTGAAGGAAAAATCCATTTTGCAGGCCAGCTGAAGGTTTTACATTACACTACTTTTGCCATATCAACTACTCTCAATTTCTGATATGTAAGTCTACACATAAACATATTTGACACATTTTAGATCTTAGCTACCATTACCCAAGGTTAACCATTTCACAAAAGAGTAATTATAATTATGTGATATATACATACAACCATACCTTATACGAATCTGTGTAACTGGGAATATTAACCAATTATTGACTAACAATCTACACATTTGAAGTAAGTAGGTTTTTACAAAACAGTACTGAAGAAATAAAAAGTATTTTCACTTCCTGCAAGTGAATCACACAACACATTTCGAGATGGTAGGCGCTCTATTAACCTTGCTTGAAAATCTACGAAGGATAAAGTTATCACAGTACATAAGTGTATTAGAGACAAAATTAAGATTTTGAAATTCGTATTGCAAAATGATGAGGAAGCTTCTCTTAGTTACAGAGATTCATGAACTCAATTACAAGCTACTACATTGCATGTATCAAGTAATACTAAGAATTTGGTTCAAAACATTCTTACAGCTTTTGTTCCGACAACGCGTCTCACGTCACAAAATTTATAGCTAAGATTATCTTTGTAAAAAATATAACTATCTCTCTAGCCAAAAATACGAAAAATGTGACAGGATTGTAGACTGTACAGACTACTTAATACAAGGAGAGAAAAAAATCAATGCGAAGCATTGCTGAGAAGGAGAGGTTTGTGAAACACTGAAATTTAGCAGTGCACACAAGAACAAGGAAAGCTGTTAAGCACACCATACGATTAAGAACGTGTTTCAGAAATAAGACGTATGTAATTCAGTAGAATGCAGAAGTCAATAACAAACTCCGAGAAACCTACAGCGGAAGAAAGTGTAAGTTTCTAACCATTGTACTCGTAAATGTTTCGCCTTTAATGTGAATAGTAATGCTTACACTTGTTATAGTCTGTAAGAATTGGCTATAAACGATTTAGACCTAGCTTTCTAAATAAGTTGTTTAGGAACCTCTATGCCTGATTGAACATTTTAGGTCTTTGGCGAGTCAGATTACTCTGGACCTATAGTACCTGTTCCAGGGTATAGACATGTGTTCCTTCTCGTTTACAAGTAGTACGCCATCAGTTCTTGGGCACTTGTTGTTCAGACTTGGTCGTGCTGTATTCTCACGTTAACGAGGAAGATGCCTTTGCTGCAAGAGGTCCACGCTGTTAATAACACGCTTCAATGCATAAGAAATCGGTCAGACCAACTAAATTTAGTTATTCTGATGAAAGGGAGTTTTAGTGGCGGCGTTGCAGCGAGAATGTTTGCTTGTATCACTCCTAGCGTCGCTATCCTGACACGTGTTTCCACACAGTTTAATAAGTGCTCATAGGTTGTTACCGCAAGCTATTTGTAAGCTGGTTACTTCATCAATTACTACTTTACTTCACTCTGAGCTATTATGGATTCAAAGATGTGAACCTCTCCTGAAGTGTAAAATTAAATTTTTCACGGAATCGGATCACGTATTTCAGAAGATGTTGCTTTGGTTTCAGAGTTGAATCTTGGGAATGTATTTTGAAATATGACTTTTGGGCTATAAAATTTTTCCCTTCTATCTAAAGTTAATATATTATCAATACATTGCTCGTTAAATGCTATTTTTAAGAATTCATTTAATCGGAAACATTATAAGTTGTTGTACTTCATGTCCTTCAAACTGTCAGTCTTGCTCGACGCCATCTTGTTGTCTTCCGTAAGTAACTTATGTGAATTACAGTCAATCCGATGAATAGCTGCTCAACAACGGACTTGCCATCGAGAATTAAGAGCAATGATAAGCAGAATTTCTCTACATGCTAATTCGGTTTCAGGCGCTGCTAATAAGTTGGTGGATCAGCGTATACTATAGTGCGGCTGTGAGGCCTCGTGTTGTGTAGCCTCACTTAACTGTTACAATGTTATGTACACAGGCAGCTATGGATTTTACATGATTCCACTAATTAATTAATTATTTTCGGCGTTCTCAATTTATGTGTGCACAAGTTGGGAGACAACCGCAGAAAGCTAACACATGCTAAAAACTTTTGCAGCTACGAACTGCTGTCATCATGTGTTCCTTACAATTATGATAGATTGAGGATCCCATTTCTTTTCGTTGCGCTGAATTTATGAAAGTGTATATTGTGTGACTACACGAGTCGGTTAATGCCACTAAGTTGGTTCCGTTGGGCATTAGAAATACAAGTATACGTTCTGCATATCATGAAAGTATTCAGGGCTTATTTGTCACTACTTATGAGTGGTAGTGACACATAAACACACACACGTAAGTGTTGTTTCACGGATAGTAAATATTTCAGGAGGTGGTAAAATAAATCATTTTAAATATAACATTTCATATAACATATATCCAGTTTTTATTGTTTTACAGAGACAGAGCTGTTCGAATGTAACTCAAGCTCCCATTATCGAGCAGTCTAAGTTAAACAGGCTCTTCAAAAGCACACAAGGTCAAAGTGAAAAAAAATGCATCTGAAAATGAAGTCATTGTCTTACTTTAAAAATTGCTGCACCAGACTCTCTGCCCATCCGCCAAAACGTTTCTTTCGTAAAGTAGTGAACACTGGTCACATCAACCGCGTTCCAGTGCTCTGCTAGAACATGTGTACGGCCCTGATAGATTGGACTGAGCCATCAGAATGTTCCACAACATTCGAAACATGTTACCACGGACGTGGAGAGGTACAATGCCAGTGATTATCTTTGAAAAATCGTTCACATTTATCCTTGTGACGTCATCTTTAAAAAAATTCAAAGAACCATTCAAGAAAGTACTACTGTGTTCGCCATTTTGTATATTAATTATATTATCAAACCGTTGTATTGCTATTTCAAGTTCCTTAGTTGAGTTTCCCCTCTTTCCTTATCTACCGAGTATTGAAAAAGTCAGTATAAAATTGAAAACTTAATAAACCACGGAATAATGTAGATAGAGAGGTAAAAATTGACACACATGCTTGGAATGACTTGGGGTTTTATTAGAACAAAAAAAAAAAAACAAAGTTTACAAAATGCCCGTCAGATGGCGCTGGACAGCAGAACTGCTACCGTGACGGGTGAGAGGTACGCCGATATGTTACAGAATCGCATCATCGCCAACCTGGCTGATAAACACCTGCTGGAACGTTCGATGTTTATGCAGGATGGCGCTCCACCCCATATTGCTAGAATCGTGAAAGATCTCTGGCGAGCGTCGTTTGGTGATGATCGTGTGCTCAGCCGCCACTTTCGACATGCTTGGCCTTCCATGTCCCCAGACGTCAGTCCGTACGATTATTGGCTTTGGGGTTACCTGATGTCGCGTGTATCGTGATCGACCGACATCTCTAGGGATGCTGAAAGACAACATCCGGCGCTAATGCCTCACCATAACTCCCGACATGCTTTGCAGTGCTGTTCAGAACATTATTCCTCGTCTACAGCTATTGTTGAGGAATGATGGTGGACATATGGAGCATTTCCTGTAAAGCGCATCATCTTTGCTGTGTCTTACTTTGTTATGCTAATTATTGCTATTCTGATCAGATGAGGCGCCATCGGCCATCCGCCTTTTGTATTTTTTTGTTTCTAATAAAACCTCATTTCATTCCAAGTTAGTGTGTCTATTTGTACCTCTCTATCTACATTATTCAGTGATTTATTCAGTTTTCAAATTTATACTGACTTTTTGATCACCCGGTATATGTAACATCGCTAAGCTCTATTCTGCGCCTTTCAAGCGGTGTCTAGTCTCATAATATAGTTGACAATCACCTCTCTGCCGCAGCTGCCCATTCTAAAAGCGTCTGCAACCTCCGTATATCCTGCTGCAAATTTCCTACTTGTTTATCACATATAATTTGCTTCACACAATGTAGACTCTACTTTACTAATACCTTCCTGATCACATTTGCTTATTCGACTTCATGCTTCATATATATATATATATATATATATATATATATATATATATATATATATATATATAATCACCTTTTTGCCATGATTCATAACTCGATGTTGTATGGCCGAACAATTTTTCCAAAATTTGGCATAGTGGTGATCCTCCTATCGCTAGCTGTTTCTTCTTTCGGTTTCTTCTTGCCTATATGGATAAGACGATTTACCAGCTTTGCATCGTAATCCATTATTTACTGATGGCTGTGCTTCTCACTTTGTTTTATTATTTAGTTATCAGTCTTCTGACTGATTTGATACGGTCCGCCAAGTATTCCTCCCCAATGCGAAGCTTTTTAGCACGAGTAAACTCAAAAATACTGACTGGGTATTCGAATTCCTGTCTTCCTAAAAAAGTTATCACGTTCTACAGCTCCGTCTAGTATCGTAAAAGCGAGTCTCCGATGTCTTAAAGGATGTCCTTTCATCCATCTCTTAGTCTAGTCAGTGTGTTCCATATATTCCTTTCCTCGCCGATATTGCACAGAAACAACTTACTTCGCCAGTCCACCTAATTTTGAACTTTCGCCTGTTTCACGACTTCTCAAATGCTTCGGTTCTCTTCTGTTCCTCTTTTCCCACAGTCCGTGTTTCATTACCATTTCTTCCTCAAATTAAGGTTTGTGTTTCATACCAGTAGACTTCCATTTACCAGGAATGCCCTTTTACCTGTGCTAGTCTGCTTTTTAAGTTCTCTTTGCTCCATGCAGCATGGGTTATTTCGACGCCTAGGTGGCACAATTCCGTAACTTCATCTACATCGTGATCACCAGTTCTGATGTAAAGTTTCTTACTTTTGTCATTCCTGCTATTACTCATAACTTTCATCCTCCTTCGACTTAATCTCTGTCCGTGTATTCATCAGACTGTTCATTCATTTCAGTAGATCCAGTAATTCTTCTTTACTTTTACTGAGGATGGCAACGTCATCAGGAAATCTTATCATTGACAGTGTTTCGCCTTGAATTTTATCACTCTTGAAACTTTTCTTTTATTGCCTTATTGGGTCTTCGGTGAATAGAGTGAACAATGGGGCGAAAGGATACTTCCCTGTCTTACACATTTTTTAATACGAGCACTTCTTGGTTTCTGTAACACTGTTCGAGGGTTGAATGAAATGTAGTGCGTCCACCTTCGTTAATTGGGTTCGGATGCGAATATTTTACAAAATCAGATGCAGAAATAATCCTTAGAATGTGATCATTAATTACCAATATTTACTTTTCCACATATTCACCAGCAAGTCTCATGCATTTTTGCCAACGATGAACAAGCTTTCTGAAGCCGTTACGGAAGAAGTCGACACTCTGTTTCCGCAACCACAGTTTCACAGTTCTTTCAACGTCTCCGTGCCGTAATGGTGTACCCACGTTTCGTCTCTTGTCGCAATTTTATGGAGAAAGGTGTCACCTTCATTAATGCGAGAGGAGTTCCTGGCAAATTTCAAGTCGGGGCGCTTTCATTTCAGGAGTCAGCATCTGGGGTACCCATCGTGCACAGACCTTCCGTTAGCGAAGCAATGCAATAATATGTCCCACACGTTCTTGTGAAATGCCGATTGTGCTTGCAGTTTCTCTCTGAGTGATACGACGATCGTCCTGAATCAGTCTGTCAACAATTTCCTTGTGAGGCTCGGTGGTTGCTGTCACAGGACGTCCAACTCTTTGTTTGTCAGGCACGTCAGATGTCCCCGCCTCAACATCTTTATAAAGTTACTCGCCCATGACGCACTGTACTCACATCAACACAAACATCAGAAACTGCTTTCATTGTCTCATGAATCCCCTTTGGGGTGACGGCTTCTGTTGTGAAGAATTCAATGACTGCACGTTGCTTAAATCCCATTGAACGACCGGGTTCCATACTTTACACTGTAACAACACAACCCTTCAGTGCTAAGGCTTCCTGCTAACGGGAGCTGTAGGGAAGAGGCTACGGAACAAGCCACTACCTGCCGCATACCAATGCTGCCAATTGTTGAAGAGTTACGAAGGTGGAGTCATTACTTTTCAGTCAAACCCGCATATTACTCAGATTTCTCTGTAGAGTGCCCTAATTTTCTAGAATTTCGAACACCTTGCACCATTTGACATTATCGAACTTTTTTTTCCAGTCGAGGAATTTTGTGCACTGGTCTTCATTATTCTTTAGTCTTGCTTCCATTATAAACCGCAACGTCAGAACCGCTTCTCTGGTGACTTTACCGTTCCTAAAGCCAAACTGGTCTTCATCTAACATATACATATGATTCTTTTTTATTCTTCTGTGTATTATTCTTGCCAGGGAGTCAGATACATAAGGTGTGAAGCGCACAATGCGATTATTCTCGAAATTGTCGGCTCTTGAAGTCTTGGGAATTGCGTGAACGATGTTTTCCCGGAAGTCTAGTGGTATAGCGCCAGTCTGATATATTCTATTCATAAATGTGGATAGTCGTTTTGTTGCCATTTCCCCCAATGATTTGAGAAGTACTGATGGTACGTTATCTATACCTACTGCGTTACTTGTTCGTAAGTCTTCCTAAGCTTTTGCAGATTCTGGTTCTAATACTAGATCTCTTATCTCTTACCTCTTGACTTTTGTTTCTTCTTCTATCACGCCACCAGACAGGTCGTCCACCTCATATAGGTCTGAGCGTACTAATTCCATCTATCCTCTCTCTCCTTTGCATGTAACACTGGAATTACTGTTGCACTATTTGTATTACTACTCCTGCTTTTAATTGTACTGAAGATTGTTTTGATTTTGCTATATACTGAGTCAGTCCTTCCAACAATAATTCGTTTTTCGAAATCTTAACATTTTTCATGCGGCCATTTCGTCTGATCTTCCCGGAACTTCCTAATAATTCAATTCTTGAGTGACTTTTATTTATGTATTCCTGAATTTTTCTGAACACAGCTGTTTAAAAATGTTGAATCCACTTTAACCAGACTGCTTCAACTACTGGCACGTTGATTATACAGGATTACTTCAAATAGCGATATGATGAGAGCTTAACTCCAGATACACGGCGATGATGAATACATTCCTAACATTAGTGGCTGTATGCTAAAATATTTGTAAAGATTACCTTAACAAGAGACGACTCTCATCCTCGGTACTCACAGTATTAGAAATCCAGCTAATCCTCTAACAAGCAGCACCGTTTACTTTATCACCCCGTACAGGTATACCATAACGATATAGTCAAATTTTTAAATACGTACGTGTCAAACATCAACCATATCATCATAGCCGAAAAATCAATAATCAAACTTGTAGCAACTGGTGTAACAACAAGTGAAATGCAAGATGTTCTCAGTAAGCATCCGTATGTTTGCAACGAATAAAAATTGAACACATGTTACACGGAATTTTTTTATTGGAATTAGCATAAAATATTAATTATTAAAAAATTTGAATGTTGATTATTCTTCTCGAAACCTCAACGGCCTATCTCATATGGACTGGAATTCCAAAACGTCGTGCTTGGAAAACCGCGGACAGTAGCAGTAGCTAGCGTGTTTACAGTGCACTGCGATAAACCGAGGTACATACCGAAGTGCTGGTGGACACTCGGGTCTTCCGGCGCCAGCTGCAGCGCCCTCCTGAACCTCAACGGCCTATCTCATATGGACTGGAATTCCAAAACGTCCTGCATGGAAAACCGCGGACAGTAGCAGTAGCTAGCGTGTTTACAGTGCACTGCGATAAACCGAGGTACATACCGAAGTGCTGGTGGACGCCCGGGTCTTCCGGCGCCAGCTGCAGCGCCCTCCTGAACCTCAACGGCCTATCTCATATGGACTGGAATTCCTAAACGTCGTGCTTGGAAAACCGCGGACAGTAGCAGTAGCTAGCGTGTTTACAGTGCACTGCGATAAACCGAGGTACATACCGAAGTGCTGGTGGACGCTCGGGTCTTCCGGCGCCAGCTGCAGCGCCCTCCTGAACCTCAACGGCCTATCTCATATGGACTGGAATTCCAAAACGTCGTGCATGGAAAACCGCGGACAGTAGCAGTAGCTAGCGTGTTTACAGTGCACTGCGATAAACCGAGGTACATACCGAAGTGCTGGTGGACGCTCGGGTCTTCCGGCGCCAGCTGGAGCGCCCTCCTGAACCAACGCTCCGCCTCGGCCGCGCGGCTCCTCTGAAACAGAAAACCCTCCACTTGAGTCACCAATACACTCTCAATTTACTGCAGTACTGCAGTAGTAGTCACTGGTGGTTTTTCACCTGACTACAGCACTAATCTGCACTGAAAGACCTAAGTCGAAACAAGGCCCCGGGAGTAGACAACATTCCATTGGAACTACTGACAGCCTTGGGAGAGCCTGTCCTGACAAAACCTTACCATCTGGTGAGCAAGATGTATCAGACAGGCGAAATACCTTCAGACTTCAAGAAGAATATAATAATTCCAATCCCAAAGAAAGCAGGTGTTGACAGATGTGAAAATTACCGAACTATCAGTTTAACAAGTAAGAGCTGCAAAATACTAACGCGAATTCTTTACATACGAATGGAAAAACTGGTAGAAGCCGACCTCGGGGAAGATCAGTTTCGATTTCGTAGAAAGTTGGAACACGTGAGGCAGTCCTGACCCTATGACGTATCTTACAAGAAAGATTAAGGAAAGGCAAACCTACGTTTCTAGCATTTGTTGACGTAGAGAAAGCTTTTGATAATGTTGACTGGAATACTCTTTCAAATTCTGAACGTGGCAGGGGTAAAATACAGGGAGCGAAAAGCTATTTACAATTTGTTCAGAAATCAGATGGCAGTTATAAGAATCGAGGGGCATGAAGGGGAAGCAATGGTTGGGGAAGGAGTGAGACAGGGTTGTAGCCTCTCCCCGATGTTATTCAATCTGTATACTGAGCAAGCAGTAAAGGAAACAAAAGAAAAATTCGGAGTAGGTATTAAAATCCATGGAGAAGAAATAAAAACTTTGACGTTCGCCGATGACATTGTAATTCTGGCAGAGACAGCAAAGGACTTGGAAGAGCAGTTGAACGGAATGGACAGTGTCTTGAAAGGAGGGTATAAGAAGAACATCAACAAAAGCAAAACGAGGATAATGGAATGTAATTGAACTAAGTCGGGTGATGTTGAGGGAATTAGATTAGAAAATGAGACACTTAAAGTAGTAAAGGAGTTTTGCTATTTGTGGACCAAATAACTGATGATGGTCAAAGTAGACTGGCAATGGCAAGGAAAGCGTTTCTGAATAAGAGAAATTTGTTAACATCGAGTATAAATTTAAATGCCAGGAACTCGTTTCTGAAAGTATTTGTATGGAGTGTGACCATGGATGTGAAATAAACGATAAATAGTTTAGACAAGAAGGGAATAGAAGCATTCGAAATGTGGTGCTACAGAGGAATGCTGAAGATTAGATAGGTAGATCACATAACTAATGAGGAGATATTCAACAGGATTGCGGAGAAGAGGAGCTTGTGGCACAACTTGACTAGAAGAAGGGATCGGTTGGTAGGACATTTTCTGAGACATCGAGGGATCACCAATTTAGTATTGGAGGGCAGCGAGGATGGTAAAAGAAATGGTTCAAATGGCTCTGAGCACTATGGGACTTAACATCTGTGGTCATCAGTCCCCTAGAACTTAGAACTACTTAAACCCAACTAACCTAAGGACATCACACACATCCATGCCCGAAGCAGGATTCGAACCTGCGACCGTAGAAGTCACGCGGTTCCAGAGTGTAGCGCCTAGAACCGCACAGCTACACCGGATGGCTGGAGGATAAAAATCGAAGAGGGAGACCAAGCGATGAATACACCAAGCAGATTCAGAAGGATGTAGGGTGCAGTAGGTAATGTGGGATGAAGAAGCTTGCACAGGATAGAGTATCATAGAGAGCTGCATCAAACCAGTCTCAGGACTAAAGACCACAACAACAACAACAGTACTGATCACTGTTGTTGTTCTTTTTGTTGAGTCGTGGAGAGAGGTTTTTATATCATGGAAGAATGAGCAAATTGGACAGTGGATGTGCAGCACTAGATTTTTATTTCAGATGTTGCATCATATGTAATGTAGTAATTAAGGATAACTTTTATGACGATTGTAAAAAAAGACGGCACTTCAGAAAGAGTTAACTTATTTTAAGTTTTAAAGTTGCACGTGCGAGTTCAATAATTATTGCTGTGCAGAGATTTCATTGTGTGCAATAATATATATAAGTCGGTAATCATGTGTTCAGTAATCTAAGTAATCTTCCCCTATTTAGATTAGTTAAATAGAATTGGATTATGACTTCAGGAAAAACTAATTTTTGTAGCGGAAATACTTTTTAGAAACAGAAATTATGATGTACGACAATGAATCGAGAGACAATGCTGATCGTTCATATTAGTTTCAGATTACTTTTGCGTCCTTTGTAACAATTCAAAAAACATATTCTCACTATTCAAAGGAAATCATGATTGGTAAAATTTGCATTGTAACTACTTGACTTTGGCGTGTGCAGTAATTGATAATTTTAAAAAGAGAAGGAAAAACTAATTTGCTAACAGAACAGGTTGAAAAAAAAAGGATAAGATTCATTTCAGATCATCATTTTCAGTGCAGCCAAAGAAGAGTAAAGTTATCCTCTGAAATGGAAGAACTTGTTGTAGGGCCTAAACGAACAAATTTGACAGAAAATTAGGAACAGTTTGCAGTCAGTAAAATTTCATGTAAAATCAAAACAAGTGTTACTGTAATGAGACATATTTAAATGACGTTAAAGTTTGTTATTCTGAGTACAGTTATGAATTATTATTTCATGCAATCTACTTTACAGACCTTCAGATATACTTCAGATTAAAATAAAATTTCTAAAAAGTAATTTGCATAAATAAGTTAATGATCAGAACGTGGGTTGTTCTGGCTTTTCTAGATCAGAATCTGTAATTAGAATTCAGAATTTACAGTTTTCAGATTGTTAGAGAGAAAATCAGTTACACACAGTTTCAGCAAACAACTTATCACCTAACAGACAACATCCAATACACATGCATTGAATAACTGAGGAAACTGGATGTAGGTGATACTGTGAGACGAGAAGACTAGAATGTACAGAAGGATGTCATGGCATCATGTCAGTCAGAAGAGTGTTCAAAAAAAGTCAATAAGAAAATTTGTTAACACGGAACTGACGGGAGTGAAATGTAAGAGGTGGTCAAAAAATTTCGTTTTGAGGGCGTTGCTGTAGCGTATATACAACTAGCGCTACTCCGATGGGGCTATATAAGCACAGACATCTAGGAAAGGGATTAGTGTGACAGTCCTATCATTCCGCCACGCGTGCGGTAAATGCGGAAATCAGAATGCATACAAACAAGACCAATGTGCTGTTATTCGTTTATTGGCTGCCGAAGGAAAATCAGCAGTAGACATCCATCGAAGAATAAGGAATGTGTATGGGGTAGCATGTCTGTCGGAAACGACTACTGTGGAATCGTGCACGACATGGGGTGCAGCTGCTTTATGATAACGCATGTCCACACATCGAAAATGTCGTAATAGAGAGACATGCTAGCACTCACCCTACAGACCAGATCTCTCCCCATGCGATTACCACGTCTTCGATCTCTTAAAAAAGGCCTCAAGGGGTTGGCGGTTCCCGTCGACCGAGGAAGTGCATCAGGCATATACAGCATTTTTCACGCAGCAGGACAGGGTGTTTCATAAAACTGTTATCTTCAACCTGATGCATCGGTGGAATGCTTACACACTACTTAACCTAAATTATCCTAAGGACAAACACCCACACCCACGCCCCAGGGAGGACTTGACCATCCACCCAGGGACCAACCACGCAGTCCATGACTGCAGGGCCTTGTACTGCTCGGCTAATCCCGCGCGCCTGGGGACTATTACTGACGTTTTTTGCCATATATTCGACTGATAATTATCGTATAGTTTTCAAACCATAAAGTTTTATTGAGTAAGCAGCGGTAAAATAACTCATGTACGTCGGCATTTGAGTAATTCTCCACATCGTGTTGTTCAAATTTTTAAAGCAACAAAGGCTGTAATTACTGTCGGTATCGTTTGGTAAGCTTCACTCTAAGAATATTTCTTTTTCAAACCAAAGCCGGCCGAGGTGGCCGAACAGTTCTAGGCGCTAGAGTCTGGAGTCGCGCGACCACTACGGTTGCAAGTTCGAATCTTGCCTCGGGCATGGATGTGTGCGATGTCCTTAGGTTAGTTAGGTTTAAGTAGCTCTAAGTTCTAGGGGACTGATGACCTGAGAAATTAAGTCCCATAGTACTCAGAGCCGTTTTTTTTTTTTTTCAAACCAAACCAGTCCGCCATATTCGAGATACAACAAGCACCCGTTTCTTTTATAAGTCCATAAGTTCTTTCCAACAATGAGGTTATTAATATGGGAGCATTATGATGCCTTCTTTGTCCGAACAAAAGAAACAGCTCAGTCTTTTCGTCTTCCTATTGCCCCTTTTTATGCGTGTTCTGCTTTATTGCTGCAGTATTCCACAAACTAACACACAAGTGTAGCGGGTTGCAGCATCACCGGTCTGTAGGCGACGCTAGCACTCAGTCTGCCTACATCACCAGTGGATGGCGCGGAAAACACAGCATAACTTGTTTCCACTATGCGATGTACCGGCAAGTGTCACAGAACATAGCCAACTGTCCATGCGGTATTTGGGCTGCCGAAAGGTCTCGGAATGCTGGTTCTAGTTGACACTTCAACCAAAACAACTACTAGCCATCAGTCAAATATCGTGCCTCCGCCTCCTGCGGGCACACGTGCAAGTATTTCGTATCAGCCGGTTACTGAAATCAATGCATCTGATTAACGGACAGCTGTTCCCTTGTTATTCGTCTACACTTTGAGCTTGTTCTGATTTCACTCAACAGGAATAGTGGTCTGCGCCGGACGTGTAACTTGTACATCTGCCAGTTATTCATAAACGTAAGAGATAAATCATAATTTCGAAACATCTTTATATTCTTTATTCAGACAATTAGTAGCATCAGAGGATTTCGTGCAAAGAAAGATTTCTATGTTTGCTAAAATAAATTTTGTGTTGTTTAACGCTTAGCTGAGTGCCGTGTTTTGTTGTAGCACTGGCGTAAGGTCACTGTATTTTCTACCTGGCTAGATCGTGCTACAACCAAAAATGACCTCAATTTGATAGCAGTTTTTCACTAGTATCGGTAGTATTTTACCTTTCCACTTTCCATCAGGTGCCATGAAACATTTTAATGTGACAATTCCCGTGAAAACCTCCCAAGTCACCTTACATTTCATTCAGGTACAAACAATTAAATTTTATGTATGCAAAGTAGCACGTAAAAGAACGCTGCACTACAACCCCGGAACAGGAAACAGTTTTATTAAAAGTAGCACTTAGAAAACGAATTTAATGTGAAAGTAGTGCATACATCGTCAGATCATGAAAAGTCGTATGTCGTGGTAAGTGAAAATCATCACACAAAGCGTGGGGTCGCCACCCACTTTAGTCAAACAGCAATAGAAACCGTTGGAGCATGATTATTCCTAATGGTGAGTAGTTTAGCGCCTGACGTGTATATCGGGAAGGCTGTTGGCTGATTTCGGGAGTGAAGACTGTCCAGAGTGGACGAATTATGTGGGGAAGTAGATTATAAACACTTCCGAGACAGAACCTCTATTTAACAAAAGAGTGCTGCATACTGAATATAGGATTACTCAAATAATATTATTTTTGATAAAGTGCAACATAGTGAAAAGATGTGGTGCAATAGTTAATAACTGCGTATGTGCACAGTCGTGACATAACAGTAGAAATAATAAATGATAATACAAAGGTCTCTACTATTTCAATGAATCATCTGCCTACAAATTTACATCTGGGGAGGACCAACGCACTCCATCGCAACTCAATCTCATTTTAAGGAAACAAAATTCTGATGATTTTATTGCATGAATTGCACCACAGTTCTTCAGCCGAAGAGCAATGCTTTTTAAGATAGGGGCTTGGAATGACAGTGTTGTTTGCATGTCGCAAAATCTATTAATACATATAGTAATAAGGACAGACATTTAAACTTCGTTTTGCGTAAACATTAGTATTTAACAGACAGATAGCAGTAGGTTACTATATTTCACTAATCATACCAAAATAGACTCGAAAGGCCATTTTGCAGATTCTCCTGCTTTATTTTAAGCGAAACAGAGATTTGTATTTGCCCCAAAAAATATGAAAATAGTTTGCTACAAAATTCACCGATTTCAGTAAACTATTTACCATAATCGACAAACTCATTACCGAATTCTAAAACTTACTGAACTGTTTTGATTCTAGCTATATCCAAAATCATGCGGTAACCTTACTGTCCTATTTGGCCTCGGTAGCAGAAGGTTTAGTTTCACTACGCTTGCATGATGTGAAGGCCGTTGAAACAATGGCAGTTGCGAGTGGTTGGTGACGACTTAATTCTAGCCGTGACTGAAGTGCTAGTTCGCTGATAACCTTGTTGTTTAGCGCCCTCACCCACAAATCATCGTCATCGTCACCAGATTCGAAAACAAAGGAAGGTCGCCATAAGCGTACTAGATCAGTCCAGAATGAATACCGAAAGATAAAAACTATAAAATAGCAGTGATGGAGCACGGTCACAAATGACAGGCATCATGGGACGACAAGCAAGGGATGTACGAGGATTGGAACTTTAATAGTGGCAATTATTTATTTACAGGTCATACAAAATAGATACGTGTTTCAAAGTTTTACTGTTCTTCAGAGTAGTCACCAGCATTGTGTATAACCTGTTGTCAGCGATGTGTAAGTCGTAGGATACTCTTAACAGTGCCAGTTGTGTTGACAGTTCGAGCGGCGCGGTCTATTGCCCGACGAATTTGTAAGAGTTCTGAAGCGAATGCCGTTAAGTGTTTCCTTCAGTTTAGAAATCGATTTGAACTCACGATAGCTTAAGTCAGGGAAGTGCAGTAGGTGGTATAGCACTTAGAAGCCCCCTCAGGCAAAGAAATCACTAACAGCTTGCACTGTAGGTGCTTGAGCATTGTGTAAGAGGTCCATGATTAAAGAATTTGTTGCTAGCGCACTCGAGCTGATGTAATTTCGATGGATTGCTCACGTGCTGCCTACGATGTAGTTGTTACATTTTTGCTTCGTCTTTGTTTGATTTTGTGCTTAACTTTGAGTTGTGAAAATGCCGCGAAAAACTGCTAACAATACATCGCGAGTCGTACTGGGTGAAAAAGCCGACTTTTGACTCATAATACTAGCGACACTCGATGTCTTGATGATAATCCTCCAGTTACAGACAGTCAGTGAGTACCGACCACCAGTAATGATTATAATTTAAATGATGAGCAAACAAATTCAATTGTGTGAACTGTAAATTTAACGACAATTGATGACGCGGCACTTTCCGTTACAATGAACGCTGTCCAGTTTGACACGGCTGATTTGCATAATTTACGTAGCGAACAGATAATTGTTTCTAACGAAAGTGAACAATGTACTCAACGTACGTCAGATTTATTTGATTCCGATGTAGTGACCAACAGAGCACATCCGATTTGCAAACCTTTTCCTGAATCAATGACTTAATGGTTACACAAAACGCGACAAATGCAGATACACCAACACACAGCATAGAAAATAGAGTCGCTAATTTTGGCATGGATCAAGTTATGGCAGTATTGCTACAACTTAATGAAAATCTCAAATAGTCGAAGGAAGAACAAGACGAAAATTTCAAACGACGTAATGAATCGAACAAGCATTCTTAACGAAAGTTTCAAACAGTCGAATGAGAAACACGACAGGTCGTTCAAACAAATTAACGAAAAACTTGACACCTCTAGTGAACAACTTACTGAACAGATAACAGCCGTTGCGGAGCAATGTAGTGAAACTAAAAAACAATTACGTGAAAAAATTAAGGCCTGTGCCAGGAATAATAGTGAAGAGATACGCAATACACATGCAGCTACAACGAAATTACTTAGAGATGAAATTAGTGCAGTCGCTAAACAATGTTCTGAAAACGCAACACAGTACCCGACGAGTTTAAATTAATGTCAGCAGAACTTTCACACACGTTGGACGCGTAAGTCGACAAGAAATTTGAACAACAAAACAGCCTAATTGACGAACGTTTTAATCACCACCTACAAAACCGTGAAACGCGTTACTGTAAATTCATACAGGAACAGAACCAAGTAAAGAAACAAGTCATGGAAATAATTACTGCACAGAGACAGGAAGACAAGCGTAAAATGTTTAAGAAGGCTGAAACATACGTAGACAACAATATTGCAACAGTATCAGACGAAATCAAACAGTTGAACACCGAATTGCATGATGAAATCTCCGATCTTATAACAAAAACAGACACACACACAGTAGACTATCAGACAGTGACCAACAGACTTGATCAATTCGAATTAATACAGGATCCTGATGCCATTAAAGCAGACGTTAAGAAATTGAACAAAACTACCCGTAATATACAAAAACAAATTAATGTTTGTGACACTAAAAATGACGATCAGGTAAAAGCACTAATTGAAAAATTTGATGAATTGGCCAATCGTATTGACGTTATCGAAAGTAACAATGATACCAAATCAGACGATACGTCACCAATTTCTTTCAATCAAACACCCGAATTCCAAAATTTACAGCAGACAATCAGTGAGATAGGTAGAATTGCGTAGAAAAGTGTCGTCTTTACAGCAAGAAGTGAAGGAGATGAAAAATGTCTCAGCCTGTAACACGACACTGCATGCGCAACTCTCCAAACATTTCTTACACTCACACAGCCAGTACAATTTAGGTGATTTAAAGAGAGGACGTGACTTAGATTCCGAACAGTCACAGACAAACAGATTATCATACAATCCTGAACCTGTTCAGACATTCAGAGAAAAAAATTTTGATTACAAGCACTTTCTATCCGTCATGAAATTTAAGGTATTTAAAAATGACAGAATACAGATTCACCCTTTGGATTGGAACAACAATTTAGCTTTGCTTTTCCACCAACTTGGCCCGTGACACACAAACTTGAATTTATTTGCACTTTTTTGGAAGGCGAACCGGCAACTCGTATGAGACCGATCGCGAGACAGTGCTACTCGGTAGAAGAATTTCAGAATGCCTTTCTGTCAGCATATTGGTCGAAGACGACACAGCGCAGAATCAAGGATCTATTAATTAGCTTACCAAATTATGAGAACTCAAATTTTACCTCTGTCACGCAATTTTTTGAGCACATGGTCCAACAAAACCAATACCTAAGTGAGCCATACAGTGAATCAGCATTTGTCCAATTACGTATTTTTAAATTACCACGATCGTTAAGAGTATCACTTTTAACAGGTTAGCCGAAAGAAAATATTTCGGCTTTCAGCGATGTGTTACAGCAATCAGACTATTCCTTCATTAACAAAAATTTTTCACATCATAACCAAGGCAAACAAGCATACGGAAATTACGATCAGTCACGCTATTTTAATAGCAAAGATGATAGACGGTCCAAGAATGACAACCACCAGAACTTTAATAACAGACAAAATTTTAACTATCAATATCCTCATAGTTATCAGCAACAGCAAAGACAATTTGGCAACCATAGAGGTTTTTCCCCACAATATCAACAAAACCAGTCGGTTAGCACACCTAACCAACAAAGTAGTCTGCAAGGTCAACCAAGCTTTAATGTTTCGCCGCCTACACCTATGGCGACGGCTCCACCAAATAGTAACACACAGCAACAAGGAAATCTCTACGTACCGAAAACACACCATTTCAACTCATATCGCAATGCACCGTATAGCAACGATTATTATGACAGACGTAAAAGTAAAGAGCACAGTTCTCAGCGTACGTTTAATAACAGTCTATCTTACCAGCAGCATAATCAACCACAACAACAGATTATCATGAATGAACCTGACAGTCGGTGTCATCCCGAACCTAATACGGCAGGAAGAAATAACAGAACAGTACAAATATTCGAGATGCCACAGCATCCTCCCGCAAATAACAGCACGTCAGAAAGAATTTGACTAGATACAGTACATGTTGCATCTTCCAACAACGTAAGCACTACTTTTGACACGCAGAATGTTATTCACGAGAATGTTATTACTTTTGACGACATCCGAGACACTCTTTTGCAAGAAAAACCAGTTATTCAAAAAACCATTTCCCACCCTGTCATTGAAGTAAAGATTGGATCATCCACATTTTCAGCAGTAATCGGTTCTGGATCACCTGTGTCAGTCATAAATGAAGAAACCTTCAACGAAGGTAACAAAGAGAACACCTATCCTACGTTACTATTAGACAAAACTAAAGTAAAAGGAGCAGTATCTGGTACAGGAGTAGATGTAAAATTACAGACACACTTATCACTTTGTATTGCAGGTCATACGTTCCACTCAAATTTTTGGATTGTTCCCTTATTGACAACAGACGTTATTTTAGGTACGAATTTTTTGGTACAACACGATGCAATTATTGACTTTCAAAATTCCTATTTAATGTTAAAGGATTAAAATGTACAACTGGCATTAGAATTTCAGCACGCTTTATCTGCAGAAGAACAAACAATTAATCGGACAGAGGTCATTTCTGCATCACGTAAAATACACTGTCATCCCACATTGTTAACAGATACGTTCGTACACGACTATAATACACCAGACGAAGCTGACTATGACGTTATGCAAATGATTTCTGATAAAGTAAAACAAAGCAGCGCCAATACAGACGACGAACGTACGCAACTGCGCAAAATTCTTTTACAGCAAGCTCCAGTTTTTGACAACATCTCTGGTACTATGTCTGGTTTCATGTATGAATTTCAAGTTAAACAACACGACACGTTTAAAGCCAAACATTATCCCATTCCGTATATTCACAGAGAACAAGTTAAGAAAGAATTGCAAGCTATGCTTGACCAAGGTATTATTGAACCGGCAGTTAGTCCGTACATAAACCCGCTCCATATTGTTAAGAAAAATGATGGATCACTTCGACTCGTATTTGATTCGCGTTATGTCAATGACGTTATTATTAATGAAGCAGATCGCTCACAGACACTAGAAGAACTTCTACAGAAATTTCATGTTACTGCTGTTTATTCTACATTAGATTTGAGATCGGGATTTTGGCAAATTCAGCTCCATCCGAAGTGCAGAAAGTACACAGCATTTCTCTGTTTTGGTGACTATTATCAATTATGCAAATTACCGTTCGGTTTAACAATTTCTTCAGCAGCATTTATTCGCGGTTTGAATACTATACTTCCGACAGAATTATAAGACAAAATTACAACGTATGTAGACGACATTCTTATTGCAGAAACTAACTTGTCTGAACATAATCTGATTCTGGAACAACTGTTGCAAACTTTTCGTGCACAAGGACTCACAGTTAATCTTAACAAATCGCACTTTGGCAGAACATCCGTAAAATTTCTTGGACGTGTAATTTCAGCAGGAGGCATTGCGCCTGACTCGGAAAAACTTCAAGCTTTACGTGACATTACAGTTCCAACGACGAAGAAACAACTACGCAGCTTTCTGGGTTTAATTAACTTTTTCCGTAAAATATTCATTACTCTGCTTTAGACACCCCTAGATTATGCCAACTGACGGGTAAAAACGCTATTTGGTCCTGGGATAGCCAAGCGCAGTCTGAATTCGTCAATCTGAAACAAGCTTTGTTGAACGCACCACTTTTATCAAACCCAGATCTCACTAGATATTTTTCCATTGCCACCGACAGTTCTAACACAGCTTTAGGCGTACACATTTTTCAGGAAATTGAAGAAGACGGTAATACAGTAATTAAAAACATCAACATTGCAAGGTTACAGAACTTAAAACATTATGTGTTGTATGGGCATTTTCTTTATGGAAGACATATTACCGTTTACACAGACCACAGAGCTATCCAGTTTTTACTTTCCTCTAAATTTACACATGACAGATTAAGCAGATGGAAACTTTATTTACAGGAATTTAATTTTACAATTGTTCACATTCCCGGTACACAAAATATTGTAGCAGACGCACTATCCCGTTCTCTCTGCAACAATCAGCAAGACATCGCAACCAACTTCTTCCAAGCAAATTCTAGCGTTATGTATATCCAACATGTCGCATTTGAAAATCTCATTTCATCGTCATTACGAGACATAGCACAAGAGCAGAGTAAAGACAACGTATGGAAAGAAATTAAACACCTTTGGCAAGATAAGAATAACGTTACCATTAGAAACCATTACACTGTACGCAATAACATTCTGTTCCGCCGCTCTCACCCTGACAGCAACAATTGGTTACTATGCATTCCTGACGAACTTGTTAACAAATTAATTTGGTATACTCATTTGAGTTACGCACATTATGGAGCCAGAAAATGTGTTCTTATCCTGAGACAGAACTGTCATTTTGCCAACATGGAGAAACGTATTCGGCGAGTTTTAGCGTCATGTAAAATCTGCCAGAAAGCTAAATCAGACACGACTTCACATATTCCTCCGTTACATCCCATTGTACCTGTTAAATTGAGACACATGGCCGCTGTAGACATTTTTGGACCGATTCACAGATCTAATAGAGGTTTTTGCTACATCTTTGTCGCTGTTGAACTCACTTCGAAATTTGTTACCTTCACTCCGTTACGCAAAGATACTGCCAAATCTATTTCGAATGCATTTATAAAACATTTTTTATTTCATGTAGGGCATGTATTGAAAGTAATTTCTGACAATGGACCACAATTTCGATCTGCGATATGGACACGTATGTTACGAGCTAGAAACATTTCTCCGATCTATACATCCAGGTATCACGCTTCTTCGAACCCTTCTGAACGACTGATGAAACAAATTGGTAAACTCTGTAGGATATACTGCCATAAAATCCATATTGATTGGGATACACACATACTCTCATTCCAGGATGTAATTAACTCCATACCAAATGAATCCACTATACTATCTCCGACTGTTATATTGAAAAATTTTGAACCATCCTACAAAATTAAAGAATTAGTATCCTTTCCTACATCTCGTCGACTACGCCACCATGAAATAATTGACATTGCACTCAACAACATCAAACGTGCCGCAGAGCGCCGGAGAAGACAGCAAAAACGGATTTGTACACGCCGTGACTTTCACATAGGACAGAAGATATTAGTACGTACACACTATTTATCCAACAGAGGAAAGAGTAGATGCAGTAAATTTGAGCTTCTATACGCAGGTTCATATAGAATACGAAGCATTTCTCACCCTAATGTAGTGCACGTTGAAACTTTGAGAACCAGAAAAAGCAAAGGCAATCACCATGTCTCCAATATTAAACCCTTTATTGAATGAACATACTTTATGATTTATCACACTGTAATGCCATTTCCAGATATTTATATGACCACTTACTGATGATGATTATATTTTTTCTAGGCAAGTGCCCGGAAAGGTAAGGTTAGCAGGTCGCTTTTCTTGTCGTTAGACATTAGACCGTGCACATTTTTTATTTTTTGTGTATGTAACAAACACCAGTTGACTTTGACGTTTTTCCTTATGATATCTCAATATCTTGACTATTCTACATTTTTTGCTACTACATTATGATACTGTGTATACATTTTTGCACTTGAAAACTGACTATGTTTTTGACCTAATACGTTTTCGGTCATGCTATGCTGTATGCTTAATTATATTACTAGAAACAAGTTTTTATTTAATGGGTATATGAATTAAATGCAAGATATTAATCCATATTCATCATTTTTCAGAAAGCAATACCGTGTAAAAGAAATGAATTAAACAACCACAGTGGTTTATTATGAAGTGGAAATTTTACCATCAGAATGCAATATCTTGTCATGAAGAGTAAATAGATCAGAATTAACAAGCATTAACCAGAATATACTGTACACATCGTATGATAGCAGTCTTGACTAATGATTTTTCTTTCAGAATACAAGGCGATTGATGCAGACTGTCAGACAGAACTACAGACGTTAATTTTAGTGATGAAATATGCTAGAAGTAAGAAACTCTATAATATAATATGAATATGCATAATGAAGTGTCTATTTTTTGCAGATGATAATAAATGATGATGAATAGTTGTATGAAGAATACGGCAATATGAATAATGAAGTTTTTCTTTGCAGATGACGACAATGATGAAGTTTATATATGTACTGTTAGTTAAGAAATGCTATGTAGTTATTTAAGTATTTGTTGCAGTTCCTTTTGACAGTATGTTTTATGTTGCATAGTAAAATGACTGAATGTTTTGGAAAACACAGCTAGAGTACATACATATTAAGTACACGTTTCATTACCGGTTAATTCGAAGTTCACTATTTTTCAGCATAATATGCATTTCTTCTTTAAGCTCAATAATCCATTTTGTATTTTTTCCAGGAGAAGCTTTTCGTGACATAATATGCTATAAATAGTTAGTTATTAAACCTGTTCTAGTACTTGCATTTTTTTACCCAGTAGTGTCTATCATTTATGAATGTGATCACATATACTGTACTTGTTTCATAACCTTGCTACAGCTGACTCATGATGAATGACAATAATCCTTATTTCCAGCAATAAGTCAAAAGCAAATATTTTCATGCCCCAGCAATTATCGATCCTAACGCAATGTATTGCTAGCACAAAAAAAAACGAGTCCCAACTATTACCAGTATACAACTAAATAATGTTACCAGTTTAAGTTATATTTTTAGTCTTAAATAAAATTCAAATATTTCTGTGTATTGATTCCATTATGTCTATGTATTATTGGACTACCGACCTTGAGTAATAGTTCCAATGTCTTACATTTTAAATATGTCTTATGTCACTTACATGATACCATTATAAATACCAGTAGCTTGATGCTACACTCAATAGCTCCTGTTTTAAATGAGGACTTGTAAATAACACTGAATAAAGTTTTGTAACACTATACGAATACTCTGTAACTAGCCAATGAATGTCAATAATTACTGTCATGAATTGTCTTATGAATGCCAATGATTACTGTTACATGATGACTTATGTATAAATGTTATGCCAATAATCTCTGTAAATAATATTTTGTTATACTCTGTAAATGCTATGCCAATAATTACTGTATTTAGATGACTTATACATAAATGCTATGCCAATAATTACTGCAATCAGATGAGTTATGAATAGTGTTTTGTAATACTTAATACTTACGACATCTTTAGTAACTAGCCAATGAGTGCCAATAATTGTTCATATCGGTTGATACACTAGTGTAATTCTATGATGACTAGCATAAGAGTTAATGTCCTTCACCTTCTGATCTAATTACCAGCAATTACTGCAATATCCGTATGTCCTGTCCATCCTCATGATCATGGAGCACTATATTTGGTTTTTGCACTAATTTTCTGTTGATGTGAGAGTATGGATTCTACAAGAATGTGGTGTTGACATGTCAAGCTGTTCACCACTCTGACCGAAGGAGATGTCATTATGGTCCTACTGTTTGGTGTACCTAATGTACTACCAAATGATAACATACAATATTAATACAAGATTTCATTGTCTTGGCTACACTGATGAATACTTCAGGGAAGAGAAGTTTAGATTGTCTCACTTGGTGTTGTGCTTCTGTAGAAAGACATGGACTTTCAGTGCAGCTACGTGCAACCTAATGTGCTACAACCATGATGCAATCCTTCCCATTCCTTTCCTAGTTTCTGTAAAATGGTAAAGAGTTATACAGTGCATTTAAATTCTTGTAAAATGATAAAGACATATACAGTGCGTGTGCACATCATTTCATTTATTAATATGATCAGTTGTCATAAATATGCTAAAGATTTTTACATTGCCTGTGCACTTTATTTAATTTATTAATGTTTTCAGTTCATGTAAAAAATGCTTAAGACTTATACAGTGCGTGTGCACTTTATGTCATTTGTTATTATATTTTGTACTCATTGCGTATGTACTTTGTCATTTCTGAATATGTTTTGTACTCAGTGCATGTGCACTCTATTTAATTTCTTAATATGTTCTGCACTTATCAATGATGTATATACTCTGTGACTGTAGACAAAGTAACTAAATAGATTATAGAAAAAATTGTTGCTCATGGCGAGTCCAATTGACTCACCATCGCTCCCAAATTTTTGCCCCCAGTGGAGGGTTATGTAAGAGGTCCACGATTAAAGAATTTGTTGCTGGCGCACTCGAGCTGATGTAATTTCGATGGATTGCTCACGTGCTGCCTGCGATATGTAAGCTGTAAGAGAATCTGAGACCAAAGAGCAGTGTTGACTGCAGTAGGAACTGTGTGGCAGTAGCAGTAAGTAGTTGCTAGCAGTCTGGTGTAGCGTGTTGGCTGGGCCGGTCGTGTGGAGCGATTGCAGAGCCTGAGCGTTGTAGGATAAGGTAAAAGCAGCCTCGCGCATATGTAGTATTGTTGTATCAAGTCCCATGTAAATGTTTTTTAAAAAAAAATGCTTAATAAGAATCTTTCTCATAAAAAGTAACTTTTGACAATCATTCATTTCAATTTAAAGAATTTACTAGTTTCTCCTATCCTTGGTCATCCCGATTATTGAAAATAAAAATCTGTTCTTTCCTTTTATATAAGACAAATCTATCGGCCAGCATTGCACTTAGCTGCGACAGAAAATTTTTTTATAGGAGCAGATATATATGCGTTATCTGGCGACCTAATTGAGGTAAGATTTTTCAGTTTATTCAGAATGATATATCAGGGCCATGACGCAGCACTGCTGACGTCCAAAATTTACCAGGTTAAATTCACAGTCAGTTATTTAAAGGTTATAAGTGAGCCGCAGTTTTATTGAGAGATTAGTCGCATTGTATTATTGGTAGGTTACGGAATTTATCTGTGGGAAGTTACGCTGAATGCTACAAATAATTATATTTCTTACTGTTGGGAGGTTACGGAAATTATTTTGTGGGGAGGTTACAATTGTCCTGCAAAATGATGGTCAGGTCCTGCAGAAAGTGTCATCACTTCTGTTTCTAAGCTTGTCGTAGGTTGTGTTCCAAAAATGAACAGCACAGAGACAGAAATGATGACACTTTGTCCAGGACCTGACTATCGTTTTGCAGACAATGCTCAAGCACGAACTGTGGAAGCTGTTACTGATTTGTTTGACCGATGGGGCTGCTAAGTGCTATACCAGCTGCTGCACTCCCCTGACTGAAGCCCTCGCAAGTTCAACTCGATTTATAAACTGAAGGAAACACTTCATGGCATTCGCTTCAGAACTGCTACAAATTCGTAGGGCAACAGCCCGCGCCGTTCGAAGAACTCTCAACACAACTGGCACTGCTGAGAGTATCCAACGACTTCCACATCGCTGGCAACGGGTTGTACACAATGCTGGTGTCTACTCTGAAGGTCAGTAAACATTGAAACACGTTTCTATTTTGTACGAGCTCTAAATAAATAGTTGCCACTATTAAAGTTCCAACCCTCGTATTTATAAACGGAAATCTGCCAGCGGGCGGGCTTTGTATATAGCTAATTTGCCCCATCTGTGAAGCCACGACCAACTCTCACCTCAACTAAATATGTTACCGGCTGTATTATTGACCACTTTTGATAAAACATTCAATATGACACGTCTATAATTTTCATTGGTTGTTGAATATCTGCGTATAGAGATACGTTTTCATTCTGCTGGTCGGTACACCAGCTTCTGTGGGTTCATTTATCCCGTTATTCGGAACACCCATTGATAATCCTACGAAAACCCACATTCCTTTGTGAAGACATAGTTTTAAGAACGCTTGTAGGAAAATACCTTGTATGTTACCGCTGACGGTAAGTTGATTGGGTGTCTTGTAATACCGCAACGTTTTACAGGTTAGAAAGCCCCGCTATGTTCACTTTGTTGAAAACGAACTTGTAGCATTACTATAGAAGATTTCTTTTGATACACGTTAGTGTATATTCTTCCAGCATCACTTGACCCGTGCAAATAATAGTGTTCATGTAACGCACTTAAACCTGACGTTTCTCTGAACATGGATCGGTAGAAAATGTTACCTTTCTTGGTCCGGAAGGCCCACCTTAAAATTCTACCTGTCACGATGCCTCAAAAGCGAAGTTTACAGAATGGTTCAAATGGCTCTGAGCACTATGGGACTTAACTTCTGAGGTCATGAGTCATCCAGAACTTAGAACTACTTAAACCTAACTAACCTAAGGACATCACACACATTCATGCCCGAGGCAGGGTTCGAACCTGCGACCGTAGTGGTCGCGCGGTTCCAGACTGTAGCGCCTAGAACTGCTCGACCCCTCCGGCCGGTTGAAGTTTACAAAGGAGACTTAAACGCAAGAGACGATCTGATCGCTACTCCAAGATGACCACTGAAGAACTACACAATGCGTCCTAACACAATTTAAAATAACGTAATCATTGGAGGTGCTAATGAACATCACCTTGTGAAGTGAATCATTTTATATGAAATCATCTTATCCAAAGAATTTCAAATTATTTTATACTACCACATAAGATTTTTACCACTCCTCCCGAAACATCATGATCGTAAATACTGATGCATAGGGATGAACCGAATCTCACACTGTTATGCCATGTGACACTACTTCAGACAAAAACAGAGTTCTGGAAATAGCTTTTCGCTGTCGTATTCAGGCCTGAAGTTGTTTTACTGTGTTGTAATTAATGTAACTTCATGATCGATAGATTGCAGTTTTTGGGGGTAGTAGCGCCCACATGCAGCCAATCCCTCTAGGCAAGGCTCTGCACGTACCGACTAAATTGGCAAAACAGCGAATACGTGGAGCTCGTGACAGAATTACGAGTGGCTGGAGGCTGTCCACTACCATTACGCGCCCTGAAACTTCAGTTATTCAGTCGGAGTATAGGTGAATGAAATATCGGTTTTCCGATCGTCAGTACTTTTACACAAATAGAGTCTGGAAGTCAGCTATTCCAGTTTCTCAATCAGTCAGCACAATCGCTCCGTCTCTTCTTTTAAATATTAGACGTAGGGAGACCGATGATCAGTTTAATATTTTTACTTCTCCCACTACACAACGCTCCGTCCAGATTAATCGAATTTTTTTTTAAAAACAAGACCATTTCGAAAACCGATCTGCGTCTACATGGGTGTGAAAAATCGAGTTTTTTTAAGTAAGCAGTTATTAGTTTGATGCGGCCAGCCACAAATTTCTCTCCATTCCCAACCTCTTCATCTCAGAGTAGCACTAGTAACCTTCGTTATCAGTTATTTGCTGGATGTATTCTAAACTATGTCTTCCTCTACAATTTTTATCCTCTAGAGATCCCTCTAGCACCATGGAAGTGATTTTTTGACGTCTTAAGAGATGTTCCATCGTTCTATCCCTTCTGGTTGTCAACCTTTTCCATATATTCCTTTCCTCTTCTGTTCAGAAAGTCTTCATTCCTTATGCTATCAGTCTACAACATTGGTCTGTAGCACGTCACCTAAATTCTTCGATCCTCTTCTGTTCCGGTTTTCACACAGTCCACTTCTCACTACTATACAGTGCTGTGCTCTAAACACACATTCCCAGAAATTTCTTCCTCAAATTAAGGCCTATGTTTGATACTAGTTAACTTCTTTTGGTCATGAATGCCCTTTTCACCAGTGCTAGTCTGCTTTTAATGTCCTCCATACTCTGTCCGTCATCGATTATTTTGCTAAGTAGTCGAATTACTTAACTTCATCTACACTACTGCCCATTGAAATTGCTACACCACGACGGTGACGTGCTACAGACGAGAAATTTAACCCACAGGAAGACGATGCTGTAACATGCAAATGATTAGCTTTTCAGAGCATTCACAAACGGTTGGCGCCGGTGGTGACACTTACAATGTGCTGACATGAGGAAAGTTTCCAACTGATTTCTCATACATAAACAGCAGCTGACCTGCGTTGCCTGCTGAAACGTTGTTGTGATGCCCCGTATCAGAAGGAGAAATGCGTACCAACACGTTTCAGACTTTGATAAAGGTCGGATTGTAACCTATCGCGATTGCGGTTTATTGTATCGCTACATTGCTGCTCGTGTTGGTCGAGATCCAGTGACTGTTAGCAGAATATGGAATCGGTGGGTTCAGGAGGGTAATACGGAACGCCGTGTTGGAACCCAACAGCCTCGTATCACTAGCAGTCGAGATGATAGGCATCTTATCCACATGGCTGTAACGGATCTTGCAGCTACGTCTCGATCCCTGAGTCAACAGATGGGGACATTTGCAAGACAACAACCCTCTGCACGAACAGTTCGACGACGTTTGCAGCAGCATGGACAATCAGCTCGGAGACCATTGCTGCGGCTACCCTTGACGCTGCATCGCAGACAGGAGCGACTGCGATGGTGTATTCAACGACGAACCTTGGTGCACGAATGGCAAAACGTCATTTTTTTTCGGATGAATCCAGGTTATGTTTACAGCATTAAGATGGTCGCATCCGTGTTTGGCGACATCGTGGTGAACGGACATTGGAAGCGTGTATTCGTCATCGCCATACTGGCGTATCACCCGGTGTGATGGTATGTGGTGTCATTGGTTACACGACTCGGTCACCTCTTGTTCGCATTGACGGCACTTTGAACAGTGGACGTTACATTCAGATTTGTTACGACCTGTGGCTCTAGCCTTAATTCGATCCCAGCGAAACCCTACATTTCAGCAGGATAATGCACGACCGCACTTTGCAGGTCCTGTACGGGCCTTTCTGGGTACAGAAAATGTTCTACTGCGCCCTGGCCAGCACATTCTCCAGATCTCTCACCAACGGAAAACGTCTGGTCTATGGTGTCCGAGCAACTGGCTCGTCACAATACGCAAGTCACTACTCTTGATGAACTGTGGTATTGTGTTGAAGCTGCATGGGCAGCTGTACCTGTAAACGCCATCCAAGCTCTGTTTGACTCAATGTCCAGCATAGGTGGTTAGTCTTCCTACTGACTTCTCAGGATCTTTGTAACCAAATTGCCTGAAAATATGATCACATGTCAGTTCTAGTATAATAAATTTGTCCAATGAATACCCGTTTATCATCTGCATTTCTGCTTGGTGTAGCCATTTTAATTGCCAGTAGTGTACTTCATGACCATCAATTTTGATGGAAAGTTTCTCGCTGTTCTTATTTCTGCTATTTCTCGTTACTTCCGTCTTTCTTCGACGTCCTCTCACTTCATGTTCTGCACTCATTAGATCGTTCGTCTTTTCAGCAGATCATGAAATTCTTCTTCACTTTCTCTCAGGATAGCAATGTTATCAGAGAATCATATTACTGATATCCTATCACCTTAAATAATAATTCCACTCTTGAACCTCTCTTTGTTGTCCATCACTCCTTCTTCGATGTATAGATTGAATAGTAGGGGCGAATGACTGCACCCCTGACGTACTCCCTTTATAATCCGAGCTATTTTTCTTTGTCTTCCATCTGAATTTTTCCTCTTGGCTCTTACCGGTCTCTCCTTATGGCTTAACCCTATGTTCTACAGAGTTTCAAACATCTTGTACCATTTGACACTGTCGAACGCTTTTTCTAGGTCGACAAAACCTATGAATGCCTCCTGATTTTTCTTCGTCTTACTGCCATTATCAACCGAAACGTGAGAACGGCTTGTGTGGTGCCTTTACCATTCCTAAAGCGAAACATATCGTCATCTAACACATTTTCTTTTCCATTCTTCTATATGCTATTCTTGTCAGAAACTTGGATGCGTGAGCTGTTAAACTGATTGTACAATAATTCTCGCACTTCTCAGCTATTGCATTCTTCGGAATGGTGTTAATGATATTTTTTCCGGAAGTCAGATGGTATTTCAAAATTCTACACATCAACGTGAATAGTTTTGTTGCCACTTCCCACAACCATTTCAGAAATTCTCAAGGAACATTATCTATCCATTCTGCTCCATTCAATCTTAAGCTCTTTTGAATTCTGATTCTAGTACTGAATCACCTGTGACTTCAGAATTGCCTCCTGTGTCTTCTTCTATCACATCACACATGTCTTCCGCCTCACAGAGGACTGCAGTGTCCTCTTTCGATCCATCCGCTCTCTCCTCTGCTTTGTACAGTGGAATTCCCGCTGCACTCGTAATGTTACCGCCTTTGCTTTTAATTTCATCGAAGGTTGTTTCGACTTTCCTATATGCCAAGTCAGTCCTTCCGACAAACATTTGTTTTTCGATTTATTCAATTTTTTTTTTCTACAGCCATTTCGTGTTACCTTCCTTGGATTTAATATTTCTTTCGTTCCTCAGCGACTCGTATTTCTGTATTCTTGAATTTCCGTGAATATTATTGCACTTCTTTCATCGATCAGCTAGTACCCATCATTCCTTCGCAGTTACCTCCTTTTCTTTCCATCTTCTGTGACTGACGTTTTTAGAGAGGCCCATTACTCTTCAACTGCACTACTATCCTTTGTAACAGTGTCCGTAGCCTTAGAGAAACTTTAGCATATCTCTCCATTCCTTAGTACTTCCGTATCCCACTTCTTTGAGTATTGATTCTTCCTGACTACTCTCTTAAGCAACAGCCTACTCTTCATCACAACTACATTGTGATCTGAACCTGCCGGCCGGAATGGCCGTGCGGTTCTACAGCTACAGTCTGGAACCGAGCGACCGCTACGGTCGCAGGTTCGAATCCTGCCTCGTGCATGGATGTGTGTGATGTCCTAAGGTTAGTTAGGTTTAATTAGTTCTAAGTTCTAGGCGACTGATGACCTCAGAAGTTAAGTCGCATAGTGCTCAGAGCCATTTGATTTGAGGCTGTACCTGTTCCTGAGGACGTCTTACAATCCAGTATCTGATTTCGAAGTCTCTGTTTCACCTTGTTGTAATCTAACTGAAATCTTACCCTATCCCCCGACCTTTTCCAAGTACACCTTCTTCTCTTGTGATTCTTGAACACAGTATTCGCTATTAGTAGCGGAAATTTATTACAGAACACAATTAGTCGTGCACCTCTCTCATTCCTTGTCCAAGCTCATATTTTCCTGTAACTTTTTCTTCTGCTCCTTCCCCTGTTACTGCATTCCATCCCCCACGACTATTAGATTTTCATGTTCAATTACGTACTGTTTTCCCCTTTCAGTATCCCCATACACTTGCCCTATCTCTTCACTTTCATCTTGCGACGTCGGCATATATAGCTGAACCATCGTTGCCGGTATTGGTTCGCTGTCGATTCTTGTAAGAACAACACTATCACTTAAACTGTCCACAGTAACACGCTCTTTCCTCTACTTTCCTAGTTACAACGAATCCTACGCCAATTTCCATTTTCTGCTGCTGTTTATATTACCCTATACTCCGACCAGAAATCCTTGTCTTCTTTCCATGCCGTTTCAATAACCCCTACTAATCCAGACTGAGCCTTTGCATTTCCCTCTTTTGATTATCTAGCTTTCTTAGCGCGTTCGGGCTTCCGACATTCCACGGCGCGATTCGTAAAACGTTATCCTTTTCTTGCTTATTCAGTCTTTTTCTCATGGTTACCTCCTCCTTACCAGTCCCCACCTAGATACCGAATGGGGTACTATTTCCGAATCTTTCAGTTACAGCCCATATGTCCCGCGGGTACACGTTTGTGTCTTTAATGCAGCGGTTTCCATTGCCATCTGCACCTCATGCTGTTCATCACTGCTGACACTTCTACATTTAGAGGGGCTTCTGCAGCTAGAACTGTATTTCCAGTATAGGGGTCGGAGATTTGCATGACCATCCAGAATCAGTAATGAGAGATAATTTAAGAGACCCGGTTCCATTAGCATATATGTAAACACAGAGATTGTCTGACACAAGAGTAACGTATTAAAAGTACTTTTCTCGGTTTAAAAAAATAAGAATATAAATATGAATGACTCGCACGTAGAGAAAGTGAGTACCGTAAATCTATTCATCTAAGAAGCGAAATCGTTTTGTGTAGAACGATTTTTTTTTCACACTTAAATACAAAATGTATGAAACTTCGCAGTATTTTATTGAGAACCAAGTACTTTTTAGTGTAGTGTGTCCAAGGTGGCAGCGTGAGCTTCGGTACAATATTTCTGTCATAAAACCATAGGTGGTGAACTGTGGGATACGCTAGTGACGCGCTGAGCTTAGTACAAGTGACGTCAAAGTGATATGTTACCGGATGCGACTGATACTGTATTAATTTCATTATATTTCTCTGTTTTTGTGTTACAACTTGCAGTACGCTACATTGAAGACTGTACATTAACACGTCACCACTGGTGCGATTTCTTATAATTGTGGCTGTTGTGGTCTTCAGTCCAGAGACTGGTTTGATACAGCTCTCCATGCTACTCTATCCTGTGCAAGCTTCTCCATCTCCCAGTACCTACTACAACCTACATCCTTCTGAATCTGTTTAGTGTATTCATCTCTTGGTCTCCCTCTACGATTTTTAACCTCCGCCCTGCCCTCCAACACTAGATTGGTGATCCCTTGATGCCTCAGAATATGTCCTACCAACCGATCCCTTCTTCTAGTCAAGTTGTGCCACAAATTTCTCTTCTCCCCATTTTAGTCAATACCTCCTCATTAGTTATGTGATCTACCCATCTAACCTTCAGCATTCTTCTGTAGCACTACATTTCGAAAGCTTCTATTCTCTTTCTGTCCAAACTATTTATCGTCCACGTTTCACTTCCACACATGGCTACAATCCATACAATTCAGAAAAGACTTCCTGACGCTTAAATCTATACTCGATGTTCAGAAATTTTTCTTCTTCAGAAACGCTTTCCTTGCCATTGCCAGTCTACATTTTATATCCTTCTGCCTCGACCATTTTGCTCCCCAAATAGCAAAAGACATTTACTCCTTTAAGCGTCTCATTTCCTAATCTAATAACCTCAGCATCACCCGATGTAATTCGACTACATTCCATTATCCTCGTTTTGCTTTTGTTGATGTTCATTATATATCCTCCTTTCAGGACACTGTCCGTTCCGTTCAACTGCTCTTCCAGGTCCTTTGCTGTCTCTGACCGAATTACGATGTCAGCCCGCATCTCGTGGTCGTGCGGTAGCGTTCTCGCTTCCCGGGTTCCCGGATTCGATTTCCGGTGGGGTTAGGAATTTTCCCTGCCTCGTGATGGCTGGATGTTGTGTGATGTCCTTAGTTTAGTTAGGTTTAAGTAGTTCTAAGTTCTAGGGGACTGATGGCCATAGATGTTAAGTCCCATAGTGCTCAGAGCCATTTGAACCAATTACGATGTCATCGGCAAACCTCAAATTTTTTATTTATTCTCCATGGATTTTAATTCCTACTCCGAATTTTTCTATTGTTTCCTTTACTGCTTGCTCAATATACACATTGAATAACATCGGGAATGGGCTACAATCCTGTCTCACTCCCTTCCCAAGCACTGTTTCCCTTTCATGTCCCTCGACTCTTATGACTGCTATCTGGTTTCTGTATAAAATTGTAAATCATTTCGCTCCCTGTATTTTAACCCCGCCTTATAATTAAATGCCGGTTAACGAGGGATCGATGGTTCAAGGCTTCAAGGGATATTAAGATGAGCGAGAGAAAGTTGGATGTCTTTGGCACAATGAAGTGGTTAAACATGTGGATTACGGAGTTGAAGGAAGTAGGTTTGCACCCTACTTTGTGCAAAATTTGTCTTCTTCTTAAATTTTTTGACACTTTCTGGGACTTTGTTAGGAATTTAATGCTTGTACTTTCTGCAATATTCGATGTTATTTACGCTTACGAGCACGCTCCTTCAGGAATGAATGTTGTCTATTTTGGAGTTGCGGATTTAGTTTAGTTAGAAAACGAATAATAAATTGCTGCGACTGAAATGATCAGCAGTGCCATTCTATTCTTGCTAGTTTTGCTGTTTTTCCTAATAATTTGCCATTTCCGAAAGTGCGGTGGGACAGAACCAAAAACAAAATAGCTTAAGTTCATATTCTTCTATATCACAAATGTTTGACTATTTATTTAGAAATATTTCGTGATTTCCGATGTCGTGGATCGGCAGAAACCTAAAGAGACCACTTTGAATACTGCGAGTGAAATATTTAGCTGCTGTTTCTGCAATTTCCGAAGGTCCACTGACCCAAGGGAGACGTTGATATCAGTGCCATGTTCGGCTTATTCTAAGTGTGCCCCTGGACACCTGCATTTATTCGCTTCCGAGTAAGTCGTATACAGTACTCACGTTCATAGCGAGCAGACTGCCGTAGGTGACGTGTGCAGGCACGTGGTGCGGTTCGGCCTGCAGAGCAGCCCGGAACCACTGCTCCGCCTGCTCGTAGTGGCGCATCCGCACCAGTGTCTCTCCCAGCAGGTTGTACAGCGCCTGCGAACAGCAACACGCCCCGCTGTTACAGACTGTAAGGTCAAAGTCAGCGTGTAACTACTTATAAGTTGTGGTATTGATCCGAAGACCCAAAGTAGACCTAGTTATATTTATAGTAACATGCCACTTAAATTGTATATACGTTCCTGTAGAAAAGTTAGTAATGATGGAAAAATTCATGTATGGATGAAAGGACTTGGTGTACTTGCTGAAAATGTAACTGTAACTGGAGATATTGTATTGTACTACAGTTATTAATAAAGTGTGATCTTTGAATTCTGTAACCTGTAAGAGTAGATCTGGCGAACGAGGGCTCAAGGATGCAACAGTTTGAAAAAAAATCGAAAGCATGGTGCCGCACTGCCCGCTCAGCGCCTAGCGAGTGGGTGAGGCAACCCGCACGACTTGGCTCGGCGCACCAAGGTAGGCGTGCTGCGAGTATTACTACAAAGTCCGTTACCAGCGCGTTACGTAATGAAGGTCATTCGTCTCCTATATAAGCGGGCAGAGCACGTCAGCGGAACCATTCCGCTGTGAGCTCTATCTGCAACAGCATTGAAGCACTATGCCTCGTCGACGTGTGTATCGTCAACGCTACCACCGCATGCCTGATGTACAAACATACTATTAGCCTCGAGAATTAACTTGGAGGAAATGGAACAGCCCAAGCAGTTATATTAAATGGACCTATATTTTCCCTTCGCTGCAGGGTTAATCTCACTTTGGACATCGCTTCTGGAAATTCTGTTAGTGGTTGATTTACCCTAGCCATCGTTCGTTGTGAAAACGCCTCCCTTCATGGACTTGAATCTTTAGCCGATCGAGATGTCATCGCCTACAAGACGTGGCATTGTGGTATTACATCATTACTTTCCAAGTTTCGCCCTTCTTTTGTAAGTATATTACTTACCAAAGAATCACGTTGCGTAACGACCACGGCACTAAAACGTTAAACCGCTAGGCTGGAAAATGAGGGAACGAAGTGTTTCGTAACTGAGCCCTTCCATGTAAAATACTCGGTTAACTCGCTGCTTCAGATTCGGGAAAAATTCAAAATCTTTGTTTATATGTTCCAACGTTATCGAGTTCTTGGTTATGTTACGAAGAAATTGAGCATTACGGAAGCCAAAGAATGAGAACAATCAGGGAAGGTCCTACCACAACTTAAAGGAAAAAATGTAACAGTGACGTGTGAGGACGGCACATAGAAGCTGTATTTATTTATCACAACCTCGAGCTTCGCTCTCCTGGCCTATCACTAACGTCCACAGCCGCCAACAATATTCGCTCAGAAGCCATCACTCGGTAACTGGGCCACCCTGTCCGCAACTGGCTGTTTCTCTCACTTGCTCGGGGCCAATATGCCATCGTGTATATGATTCTTAATTTTATTTCCTCTCACTCTCTCTCAAATTTCAATAAGAGAAACACTCCGTCTACAGGCCAAAAGTGGCCCATCGAGACCATCCGACCGCCGTGTCATCCTCAGAGGAAGATGTGGATAGGAGGGGCGTGTGGTCAGCACACCTCTCCCCCGGTCGTTATGATGGTATTCCTGACCGAAGCCGCTGCTATTCGCTCGAGTAGCTCCTCAATTGGCACCCCGAAAAATGGCAAAAGCGCATGCCGGCCTGGATGGTCACCCAACAAAGTGCCGACAACGCCCGACAGCGCTTAACTTCGGTGATCTCGCGGGAACCGGTGTAGTCACTGTGGCAAGGCCGTTGCCTCAAATTTCAATAACACTTAACAAATTCACACAAGCATAACTTTTGTTCTTTCGGAGCCGCAGGGCAAAATATCGCTGATCCATTGGCATCAAAGCTGCCAAGAGGGAAAATAACACACACAAAATTGATTAATCTGTACCTAAACGTCAGATATATCATTACTCCTGCAACTAACATCCTAGTAACATTTAAATGCAAATACAAATTCCAACAGAGACAGCACATGGTAGCATGAATATTACGCGCAGCAGCACCTGATGATGGGAGTACGCCGATATGAGCTCATTGTGACCTGCACAACGAAAGCCATATAGAGAGCAGTACAACTGGTGTATTCTCATCGCAATGATGAGACAAGCGTAGTTTTAATAATTATCTTTACTTCTTGTAATTGTGTAGTTTAGTGCTTACCACTACCAACATACCAATTTAGCAGAAGTAAATCGAAAGAATAGTTTTACGTACAACTATAATTAACAAAAAAGGTCACATAAACGAACAACTTACTGAATACAAAATAACGTAATTCATATAGCACAGATTCACCCAACAATCCTGTTTCCTCCTCACGCAGAATTTCTTAATGTAGCTGACCACGTTTTTAGCGTCAATTGTTCTGCGAGTTCACATACCCCAATGAAGGTCACATAAACGAACAACTTACTGAATACAAAATAACGTAATTCATATAGCACAGATTCACCCAACAATCCTGTTTCCTCCTCACGCAGAATTTCTTAATGTAGCTGACCACGTTTTTAGCGTCAATTGTTCTGCGAGTTCACATACCCCAATGAATAAAGCCATGCCACTTCAGGAAAGGAACCACCATTTCAGGATCAACATCTACATCTTGTACTGACCGCGACAGCATACTGCATTACTGACATTGGTCAGTAGCAACTGAATTGTTCAGTTACTTTCTGAAATGTCAGTTGCAGACCTCTGTGACCAAATAATACTGGCACACCAGTGAGAAGTTCTAAATTGAGTAACGATTTTCTTGGTATTATTTCAAAGGCCTCATCTAATTTGTATATTTCGTGTTCAGTTAAAACTAATACGCCAATTGCCATACTGTCCGAGGAAGATGCCGAACATCATGCGATCCCCTTGCCTATTTATGGAGTGTTAGTTCCCTCGAAACACAACAGATTGATTAGGTTTAAACAGTGGTAAGTGACAAAAACATGGTTGCCAGTGATATGAACGAGTGCGGTGTTGCCTCGTGATGACTGGGTGTTATGTGGTGTTCTTAGGTTAGCTAGGTTAAAGTAGTTCTGTTATAGGGGACTAATGACCATAGATGTTAAGTCCCATAGTGTTCAGAGAGAGCCAGTGCGGTGTTCCTGCCAGGAAAATGCTTTTCAGGGACGATTTGTACAAATCTAAAGATGATGTGGGTAACTACAACTCCGATAAAGATCTGTGCGTCAAGAGTTCTCACTGATCAGGTAAATGTGAATATTTCTTTCAACAAATACACAAAGTTATGTCCCTCAGTACCAATGTTGATGAAGTGCGGTTTGGTAAGCTGCACACGGCATATATAAAAACTTTTTGTAGGTCCCCGTTTCAAACATGCAGAGCAACTTTCAAATGACTAATGGCATAAATAAATCTCCGTCGATTCAGATTGTACGCATTTTTTGAATGCCAGGATCATAAAGGACATAAAAGAATTTTTTAACTATTTAATACAGTAACTTCATAAGTAGCACTTGCGACACAACTGAACTGAGTAGTGGGGCGTAACATTCTAGAGGAGAGGTGTTTTCAGATTTGCCCCATATTTTACAAGCACTTTTTCTCGCTTTTTCTAAGCCGTCCCAGCCGAATTTTAAGATGGCTCCTTTGAAAGTGATACGGGTGATTTTCATTCCAACTGTAGTCCAGTTAGAGGCTGTGGTCTTAATACAATAATTCCAGTGAGGATGCGGTGTTATACTCCAATGTTGCAATAATTAAAGAGGCGCTCAAATCACCAAAATCGAAAATAAAGGACAGGGGGTACGACTTACAAAATTTTGAAATTAAATCACGATTTGGACAGAGTGATGGACTCATCATAATTTTGTGCTACCTTTCCGATACTTATCTTTAAACACAATTAAAACTAAAATAGAAAAAACTGATACTAGGGGAATCTGCCTTTCGTTTGCAGACTACCTTGCTCTTCTGTGATACGCCATTCACAAAGCTCAAAAACAAAATATCAAAGACAGAGAGGAAGGACTAGGGTTTCAGTTATAATTTGAATAAAAAGAAGTACATACTTAACAATAATCTGCCACTCAGAAGTGTAGAGAAAATGGAAACAGCCTTCAGACTTATAAAAGACATTTAGTCAGCTGCGCAATGTGTCTCTCAGGTGTGATCAGTTTTCTGACAGACTGAAACACTCTTCAGTGAAATCTCTTCATAAAAACGGTGACTTGGAGAATATAGACAATTACCGGGGAATTTCTTTGTTACCTGTGTTTTCAGAAGTTTTTGAGAAACCTTTGTGTAGGAAAGTAGTGATACATCTTGTTCTGGCGTAGCCACAAGCGCCGGAACGAAGACGACGAACACAAAACCAGAACAACGGTGCAGAAACGTCAGCCAATAGCCCACTGACAAGGACCACGCCACCCCGGGAGATCCCTCTGCAAGAATTGAATATAAGCACCGCTTCTGCCAGCCTCGGCCGCTCAGATCGTCCAGTATACATCAGTGGACAGTGACAGACCAGCACTCGCAGAACACATTGTTGTGATTGGTATCAAGAGCTTACTTGGACTTTATATATAGCGAAGACTATTACTGTATAAATGCAGAGTCTCGCGGCGATAACATTGAATAAAATGTTCTCGGGTTTCCAACCGCGTCAATTGCTTAAAATTACACGAGCTTTCAGCCAAGCACTCCTTGGCCATTGTCAAGTGTTATGACAGCCAGTGGGCTGTTGGTGCGCCCTTATATACGCTAGCTGCCGTCTGTGACGTCACTGGTGCCAATGACATGTTTTGAGTCGGCGTTCGATGTGCCCTCTTCAACCGCGCGATCGCTGGATCCCACGCAGCGCTGAGCTGCAAGCCACCGTCTCTATTTAGGGTGTTTGCGGTAATTTTTATTTCAATAGTTTCTTTTATTAAACTGTCCCAGAAACCGTTAGTGCTAGCCATGACAGAAGTATCGTCAAATCACCACGGCTTTTGGGACAGTTTAATAAAGAACGCTATTGAAATAAAAATTACCGCAAACACCCGAAATAGAGACAGTGACTCGCAGCTCAGCGCTGCGTGGGATCCAGCAGTCGCGCGGTTGAGTGGGGCACATCGAACGCCGACTCAAAACTTGCCTATATATGCTAATGTCACGGCCACCAGTGACGTCACAGACGGCACCTAGCGGATATAAGGGCCCACCAACAGCCCACTGGCAGTCATAACACGTGACAATGGCCAAGTAGTGCTTCGTCGAAAGCTCGTGTAGTTTTAAGCAATTGACACGGTTGGAAACCCGAGAACATTTTATTCAGGACTGTTACTGTTTGCATGTCACTTGTGACACCGATGTAATTCCGAAGTATTGTCAGTTCTGTTTTATAGAAATAAAACTCCCAATGTTATTTGCATGAACTGTTGTATAGCATTCCGAGAACGCTGCATCCCTTAGGCTCCCTGTAAGCGAAGCGTGAGCAAGCTCCTACACATCTTAGTGTACATTATTTACTGTCAGACGGGCCATTTGGTTTCGGGAAACGGTAATCGAAAGAAAATGCTATTTATTCTCCTATTTGTGATACATTGTGAAGGATAAGCTGTAAGTTGAGGACAGTAGCTAATTTCTGTGATTTAACAGAAGCACCTGATTGTGTGGAGAACGAAGTACTTTTGCATAAGTTGGATAACATGGGATCAGAGAGAAATGTCAAGAATCATTTACGTCGTATCTCGAAAGTAAGATGCAGATGGTTGTCCTCGAGGGTCAAGAAAAGCCGGCCAGAGTGGCCGAGCGGTTCTAGGCGCTACAGTCTGGAGCCGCGTGACCGCTGCGGTCCCAGGTACGAATCCTGCCTCGGACATGGATGTGTGTCATGTCCTTAGGTTAGTTAGGTTTCAGTAGTTCTAGGTTCCAGGGGACTGATGACCTCAGAAGTTAAGTCTCATAGTGCTCAGAGCCATTTTTGGTCAAGAAATAGGGAACAGGCGTGACTTTAACTAGCGTCCTGTAAAGTTCAGTTTTCGATCCATTTTTTTCTTGATCGACAGGGCGTCCGTACCTGAAGTTGCCGTTTCAAAACGCTGTAGAAAGAGAACCACTGTTCAAAGTAACATCAAATTTGAACGGCATAGTATTGGCGCATGGCGAACAGTCATGGAAAAAACAGTTAATATTTGACCTATAGATGGCCATGAAAGTGTCAGAACATTCACACCAGAAGACAAGCGGCACACGACTGCCCATCAGTTTGCGTGCGAGACGCCCAATGTGACTGTCTCCTTGAAGGATCGACAACATATGGTAAAGTTCTTTTACGAGAAGGGTGACTACCCGCCAGTAGTCCTATAGTGGTTCCAGACGCCCAAAGGTATAAAAAAAACCACTGGTCCATTGCTAAGGATGTGGAGAAAATGATTACAAAATTCTAAAAGACAGGTTCTTTTGAAATGCAAGGGACGAAAGCAGTTGGTGCAACGCGTGTCGAAGAAATGGCCACAGCACTGCAGAAGGGGTGGGCCATGGTTTTCAAATACGCAGTGCACGGGGAATCGTCTGAATGTTGTATATTCCAGCGATCACGATGCAAAAAATCCTACGAAGAATCCTGCATTGCTATCCATACAAAATCATTAATGTTCAGCAGTTGTTTCCTCCTAACCTTCAAGTAAGACAAACGTTCGCTGTGCAATTTCATGCTCGCAGGGATATTGACAATGAATGGGCGTAGAAGATTCTGTGGACAAGCGAAATCCGTTTCCATCTGCAGGGACACGTCAATACGCAGAGCTGCAGAATATGGGTAACGGACAATCTGGACGCACATCAGCCGGACGACTTCATTCTGCGAAGATGAGCGTGAGGTGAGGGTTTCACATAGCCATTATTTATTATCCTGTCCCCATGTTACTAGCATTCAAAGGCACCAGTTGGCTGGTCATGCCAGCACCAGCGAACCGGAAGTGTACATCATTTATTGTTTTAAAGCAAGATCCACTAATTTATACTGCTACTTAAAGTTTGGTTTTTATTCTCTTTTTTTAATAATCTCATTAACTTATGAGCTATAGGCTACGAATGAGTTCAGCTAGGTGAAGGCTGTACCTGTTATTTAATTCATCAGATGTTTCTTTTTCTTTACTACTGAACTGACTGATGTGTAAAGCGAAGCAAGGTATAGAAGTTAAACGTAGTCGACTAACAATTCACTTAAAAAGAGAATATCAGTTTTGGAAATTTGGTGCTCTAGCGGAATGTTCATGATTGGATGGATAGATCTGGTAACTAACGAAGAGACATTAGATGTAAACGGGGGAAGAAGAACTACCGGCACAACATGATTAAAAGATGGGGCTGATTGATGAGACATATCCTGAGGCTACAAGGATGGTTCAGTTTAGAAACGGATGAAAGCTTGGTAAGGACGTGGTGACGGGGTAAAACTGCAGAGGCAGACCAAAGCTCAGCTATAGTAAGCGAGTCCACATAGATGTACGTTGCTGAAATGAAGACGCTTGCACAGGACAGGCCTGCACAGAATTGCATGGAACCAGTCGTCGGACTGAGGATGAGTGCAGCAACAATAGTATTTATTCCGATATATTTATTCCGATTCTGTGGCTATATTAAGACCGTAAATAACCGCGTTTAGAAGACGAGTTCGACGAATCTCGCAATATAACTTAAATTTAGCACATAAAAATGAACAAAGCTGTAAGATTAGGCCTGGAAAAAGGTAGGTGCAGCAAAGCATCCAGTACCAAAGAAAGAGAAAATTTGGACTTAAATTCGTCAATGAACAGGCAGAAAATTCAATAATACTGGAGCCAGTCTGTCTGAGGACAATAAATAAGCACATTTCCAACATGGTACAAAGAAAGTGGAAAAAATCCGGAATGGTCTCTGTTCTGCTTTGCTTAGTCCAATAAAATAATAATAACAATAATATTAATAATACTATTAATAATAATAGACATATTACTAGTAGTAGTAGTAATGGCCTCGAAATAAATATTACGTAAGGCGAAGAGCACTCTCTAGCAAGCTAGCTTGTGATTAACAAACTGCAGATATCATTTCAGTACACTTGACAGTACTGAACAATGCAACCACTGTTGTGAATAAAAAGATAATAATGGTGATAGTAATAATAATAATAACGTAACAAAGCTTTACAGGGCTACCTCTGTGTGAACGTACTTTTAGCCTTCGCAGCCAGTTTCTGGCTGCAACGGAAGGGGATTTTTGTTCGGCGTGAAGATAATAGACCGGCACTTATCCTTGTAGACAGTTGGTGGTCGGAGCCGACTGTGTTTGTTATAAGGGCGAGTATTTTCCCCATGATGGCCGGTGTTTCAAACACTCATTGCAGAGGGACTCTTACAGCTCCTGACACAGATCCATTGCCTTACAGAATAGGTAAAAGTGAGAGCAGAAAACGGCAATGAAAATGCCTGCAATCCTCTTCAGATTCTTATTGGCTGAAAAGGTTTGGAACTCGCGAAATTGAGGAATAGCCAGGTAGCCATGTTGTGGTACAGAAGTTGTATGCACTCTATTGCGGTGTTTTTGTAGTGTTTTCTTAATGATCAACGAAGTTACTTAGTGTAGTGCGGAAGACTGAGAGAATGCGAACAGAGTGTGCGGCCGTGAATTTCTACTTAGCCAATTTCGTGGTTTTTCTGCGCCATGTCATAGATTAAAAATCTTTATTGTTTTAATTTTTAATCTGTGACATGTCCAGTGTTTGGCTCTCAAAATAATTTATTTTTTGTAAGTATCACGATTTCTTTATTATTCAATCATTAGAGTGATGATGCATTTCAGTGAGTAATATATGTCCGTATGTGGTTTAAATGATAGGTTCTGAAGAAGATTCCATTACTGGAATCGAAACCTAGGTAAACGAGAAAAAATTACCTTGCAACTGAAGGCTGAAAAAATTGTTTATTTTCTGACATAGATTTTGATCCGATGATGTCAAGCTAGACGTGCTGCGTCAATTGAGCAACGATTCTGGTACCGGTGGTCACGCGAACATTCTCACTCTTACAGATGAGGTTGTGAACGTCCACGTAGAACAGGCACCCACCAGAATGGTGGTACTGTAAGGGCAGCGGTGGTAGATCATACTGTTACCATAGAAGAAATAAAATGCCTTGTGAGCCCAAAAGTGCCAACCGGTTATTAGCAGTGGGAGTACGGGCACATTCACCTCTAGATCACTTTGTAGTCACGGCACAGCATCGAAGTCCAAGGCACTACTGGGTCGTCAGAGGATCACCTGCAAGATGGATGGCGTGCCATGGTCTTGAGCAATGAAAGCAAACTTTTCCTGGAATCGCGTACGATGTAGACCTGGTGAGCACTGCGTCACAGGGTGCATTCGTCCAAGACACGTTGGTCTCACTCCTGGTCTTATGCTTTGGGATGCGATAAGTTACAACTTTTGTTCACCACTGGTGTTCCTGTAAGGGACGCTAACCACAGTTCAGTAGGCGCAGAATGCTTTTAGACCCATTCCTTCGCTATTCTTGCAACGGGGAGGTGACGTGTTGTTCCGACAGGGGGATGCTCACCCAAGCACTGACCATGAAACTCAACGTGCTCTGCAAGGTGTGCAGTAGCTTCCCTGGCAAATTGCACGATCTCCGGACTTGTCACCAATTGAGCACGTGTGGGACATGATTGGACGAGAAGTCACTCGTATGACACATCAGCCAACAGATCTTACGGACCTACATGAATAGGTCGAGCAGATGTCGCATAACGTATCTCAGGACAGTACTCTCCATCTGTTCGATCGACTGGATGCCAGGGTCAGCGACTGCATTGTCACCCTTGGACGCCACACCACGTACTAATATGAGTGTTTCGGCGTGTGGCGATTCCTTGTACATCAGAACCGCTGGTGGTATTCATCTGTAAAGGTAATCAGTTCACGTACTCTATATACACTGGTTCAACACGTGAACTGGGAACGTCTAAAAGGAAGTATTAATTTTTTTTCCGGTAGTGTATATAGGTGACAACGAGCCTTCTTCTCTGGTACTACTCAATAGGAATCAACATGGATTGCGGAAACACCGATCGTGTGAGACCCAAATCGCTTTATTTGGTCATGAGACCCAGAAAATATTAGATACAATCTCGCAGGTAGATGCCATTTTCCTTGACTTCCGGAAGGCGCTCGATACAGCTTCGTACTGTCGCCTGATAAACGAAGTAAGAGACTACGGAATATCAGACCAGCTGTGTGGCTGGATTGAAGAGTCCTTAGCAAACAGAACACAGGACGTTGATCTCAATGGAGAGACGTCTACAGACGTTAAAAGTAACCTCTTGCGTGCCACAGGGGAGTGTTTTGGGACTATTGCTTTTCACAATATACACTCCTGGAAATGGAAAAAAGAACACATTGACACTGGTGTGTCAGACCCACCATACTTGCTCCGGACACTGCGAGAGGGCTGTACAAGCACTGATCACACGCACGGCACAGCGGACACACCAGGAACCGCGGTGTTGCCCGTCGAATGGCGCTAGCTGCGCAGCATTTGTGCACCGCCGCCGTCAGTGTCAGCCAGTTTGCCGTGGCATACTGAGCTCCATCGCAGTCTTTAACACTGGTAGCATGCCTCGACAGCGTGGACGTGAACCGTATGTGCAGTTGACGGACTTTGAGCGAGGGCGTATATTGGGCATGCGGGAGGCTGGGTGGACGTACCGCCAAATTGCTCAACACGTGGGGCGTGAGGTCTCCACAGTACATCGATGTTGTCGCCAGTGGTCAGCGGAAGGTGCACGTGCCCGTCGACCTGGGACCGGACCGCAGCGACGCACGGATGCACGCCAAGACCGTAGGATCCTACGCAGTGCCGTACGGGACCGCACCACCACTTCCCAGCAAATTAGGGACACTGTTGCTCCTGGGGTATCGGCGAGGACCATTCGCAACCGTCTCCATGAAGCTGGGCTACGGTCCCGCACACCGTTAGGCCGTCTTCCACTCACGCCCCAACATCGTGCAGCCCGCCTCCAGTGGTGTCGCGACAGGCGTGAATGGAGGGACGAATGGAGACGTGTCGTCTTCAGCGATGAGAGTCGCTTCTGCCTTGGTGCCAATGATGGTCGTATGCGTGTTTGGCGCCGTGCAGGTGAGCGCCACAATCAGGACTGCATACGACCGAGGCACACAGGGCCAACACCCGGCATCATGGTGTGGGGAGCGATCACCTACACTGGCCGTACACCTCTGGTGATCGTCGAGGGGACACTGAATAGTGCACGGTACATCCAAACCGTCATCGAACCCATCGTTCTACCATTCCTAGACCGGCAAGGGAACGTGCTGTTCCAATAGGACAATGCACGTCCGCATGTATCCCGTGCCACCCAAAGTGCTCTAGAAGGTGTAAGTCAACTACCCTGGCCAGCAAGATCTCCGGATCTGTCCCCCATTGAGCATGTTTGGGACTGGATGAAGCGTCGTCTCACGCGGTCTGCACGTCCAGCACGAACGCTGGTCCAACTGAGGCGCCAGGTGGAAATGGCATGGCAAGCCGTTCCACAGGACTACATCCAACATCTCTACGATCGTCTCCATGGGAGAATAGCAGCCTGAATTGCTGAGAAAGGTGGATATACACTGTACTAGTGCCGACATTGTGCATGCTCTGTTGCCTGTGTCTATGTGCCTGTGGTTCTGTCAGTGTGATCATGTGATGTATCTGACCCCAGGAATGTGTCAATAATGTTTCCCCTTCCTGGGACAATGAATTCACGGTGTTCTTATTTCAATTTCCAGGAGTGTATATAAATGAGCTAGTAGATAGTGTCGGAAGTTCCCGGATGACGCTGTGGTATACAGAGAAGTTGCAGCATTAGAGAATTGCATCGAAATGCAGGAATATCGACAGCGGATAGGCACTTGGTGCAGGGAGTGGCAACTGGCCCATAACGTAGACAAATGTAATGCATTGCGAATACATAGAGAGAAGGGATCCTTTGTCGTTTGATTATATGATAGCAGAACAAACACTGGTAGCTTCTGTTAAATATCTGGGAGTATGCGTACGGAACGATTTGAAGTGGAATGATGATATAAAATTAATTGTTGGTAAGGCGGGTGCCAGGTTGAGATTCATTGGGAGAATCCTTGTAAAATGTAGTCCATCAACAAAGGAGGTGGCTTACAAAACACTCGTTCGACCTATACTTGTGTACTACTCATCAGTGTGGGATGTCTACCAGGTCGGGTTGACAGAAGAGAAAGATCCAAAGAAGAGCGACGCGTTTCGTCACAGGGTTATTTGGTAAGCGTGATAGCGTTACGGAGATGTTTAGGCAATAGAGGCGCTCTGCATCGCGGTGCAGCTTGCTGTCCAGGTTTCGAGAGGGTGCGTTTCTGGATGAGATATCGAATATATTGCTTCTCCCTACTTATACCTCTCGAGGAGATCACAAATGCAAAATTAGAGAGATTCTGGCAGTCGTTCTTCCCGCGAACCATACGCGACTGGAACAGGAAAAGGAGGTAATGAAACTGGCACGCAAAAGTGCCCACCGCCACACACCGTTGCGGAGTATAAATGTAGATGTAAGCAATTCAAGTATTGCTATGTATATCCAAGAACAAATGATAACTAGAGCCTAACTAGTACTCATGAGAGCGAGATAATAAAAATAAAGCAAAGTGGAGAGCTCGCTTCCACAGTTTTCTCGTTGTTTAGTCGGTAGTAAACCTCATTTCCTGTGCGCACAAGTCGAGGTGGGGGTCAATTACCCTGCTGCAGTATATCAGGAGTCTCCATTGGCCCGCCTTATGGCGGGATGAGAGTGCAGAAGGGCAGGACATTTTTTGGGCCCTACACGGCTGCTGCTTCCAGCAGAGGCTGCTAGCGCCCCTAGTGAGTGGGGAGGGAGTGGGGGGGGGGGGGATGGCTCGCCTCCAAACAGCGGTGCGATTTACGGCCCCCCTGGGCTGCGGCGGGCCTGCAAAGCCCCCTGGAGTATCTTTCTTCTCTTCTCTACTAACAAACAGCGTCCCCGGTGCCCATCGGATGCTCGTCGGAAAGCTCTGCAGCGGCCGCCTGACGATGGATTTTCTCACCAGATCGTCTACTAGGCACAGCAGACACACCGCAATGATTTCCTTAATCCGTATCTGACATTCACACATTATTTTACGCAATGTAATACCTTAAGTACGTGGTCGGATTTTCATGCAGCGTTAATCCCTTAAATACGAATTCTTTTATGCAACCAAAAAAAAAAAAAAAACCTAAAATATGCCCATAAAATTTACCCGTAAACTGTTAGCATGAAGTGATACAAAAACTGAAATGGCATCATTTTAGTACAAATAGCAGCATGTCATTCTCAATGGAGAGATGTCTTCTGAAGTAAGAGTGATGTGCCGCAGGGGAGCCTCGTAAGACCATTGCTATTCTCAGTGTATATAAATGAGCTTGTGGATAACATCGGAAGTTCACTGAGGCATCTTGCGGATGATGCTGTAGCATATCGAGAGGTTGTAACAATGGAAAATTGTATTGAAATGCAGGAGGATCTGCAACGAATTGACGCATGGTACAGGGAATTGCAATTGAATCTCAATGTAGACAAGTGTAATGTGGTGCGAATAGAAAGATCCTTTATCATTTAGCTGCAATATGGCAGGTCAGCAGCTGGCAGCAATTAATTCCATAAATTATCTGGGAGTAGGTATTAGGAGAGATCTAAAATGGAATGACCATATAGAATTAATCGTCGGTATAGCAGATGCCAGACTGAGATTCATTGGAAGAAGCCTAAGTAAAAGCAGTCCGAAAACAAAGGAAGTAGGATACAGTTCACTTGTTCGCCCACTGCTTGAATTCTGCTCACGGATGTGGGATCCGTACCAGATAGGGTTCATAGAAGAGATAGAGAATATCCAACGGACAGCAACGAGCTTCGTTACAGGACCATTTAGTAATCGCGAAAGCGTTACGGAGATGATAGAATCCAGTGGAAGACTGCCAGAGAGACGCTCAGTAGCTCAGTACGGGCTTTTGTTGCAGTTTCGAGAACATACCTTCACCGAGGAGCCAAGCAGTATATTGCTGTCTCCTACGTATATCTCGCGAATAGACCATGAAGATAAAGTCAGAGAGATTAGAGCCCACAGAGAGGCATACCGACAATCTTTTTTTCCACGAACAATACGAGACTGGAACAGAAGGGAGAACCGATGGAGGTACTCAAGGTACCCTCCGCCACATACCGTCAGGTAGCTTGCGGAGTATAGATGTAGATGTAGATGTAGGTCTCAGGTAATTCCTTGTAACTGATTCACAAAGAAACGTTAACAAAACATGCATGTAACCTAGTACTATATATCATTTACGTAAAACTATTGGACTCACAATTAGTTTTTCATTTCCATTTTGTTAAAGTTCACAGTCGCTATATGTTTCAGGTGTTCGAAAGTAAGTCATCTCCCGTTGTCTCGGAAAATGTGCTTGCAGCGGTAGAAACTTCCCTCTGGCTCCCAGGAAAATAAGCGTGCTTGTACAAAAGCTGCTACTTGCCCCGCTGTTAGCGATGTGTTGTTCGGAAGTTCAGTGCGCTTACCTGTTAAAGTTTCTTCAGTATCGAAAATTCCTTCGTATCCTGAATTTTTTTTTTAAGTATGTCCTGAACTTTTGCCTCCACTGTTTAATCAACTCCTCCAAGGACAGAATAACTTTTAGAGACTGATGTTTGAACACAATAAACAATCAAGAGTAGAACTTCCAGTCTCCATAGAAAAAATAGTCACCGAAAGGTGAGAAAAATGAGCAGATGTATACGCAAAATTAGCTTCTATTTCTAGGGTGTTCAGAACATCTTGGACAGTTTTAACCGAGGCTGGATCAAATGAACGAACGAAGCTCTTGAAGGTTTCTAAACGTTCATTGTAGTAAATCACTGCGGACATACATGTGCCCCAGCGCCTTGTGATTGGGTCTGGTGGCAGGGGAACGTCAGGTGCTGGTCTGCTCTGAAGGACTGTTTTCTGTAAGGGACTTTAACAGACACTTTCTTTGTAGCAGACACCAAATTATCAACAGGATTAAAATCTGCACGATTGGTTTCAGTAACGCGACGCAACCCATGAGCATGACAAGTGAAATGTATCATATTGAGAATATAACTTTGAGAGCAGCACCTGCTTTGATCGTGTAATTTTTTGCATTAGTCACAAACAGCAATATAGGCTTCCACATGGAATCGATAGGAAATAAGGAAACTGTTATTTGTTACTTGAAACTCCAGTAAAAACTGCGTACACCGTACATTTTTGTTAAGGGATCCCATTACAGTATTTGATATAAACCATCCCTCACAGTCTTGTGTCTGGTCGATTGGCACTTATTTTTCTAGTCGTTTCGTCGTAGAACTGCTGTACGTAATTTTTACGTGTAGTGGATTTCTTCTGTACTTTGTACTCTGTATTCTTCTCAATGAAACAACACAAGGCAAGAGTAGTTAATTTCCACAGCCGAATATCTGCCTACAAAAATGATTCGCAAAAATCAAAAGAAAACTGTCTAAAATTACTTTTTGAACATACATATAGCATCATCTGGACGGGAGAATTTTTCGTGAATTTATGTCTTACGTTCTCTTTGTGTTTATTCATGTCCTCATTCTGAACTACTTGGAAAAGTTTTTCACTATGAACTGTTTTTTCACGTGCACAGCAATAAAATATTTTTCCACCTGTCGTTAGCATCTCTTCTTCGAAATCCCACTCATACTGTTGCAATCTAGCCTGATTATTTGTTTTTGCTTTCGGCAACGCACGTTATTGCGAAGAACCTGAAACACACTACCAAACCACTAGCCAGTAGACGAAGCTCACCACAAATTGAACTGATTTTCTGTAGACAGAGCGTTGAGTCAACTCAAGGTAGATAACTGAGGGAGGCTACGAAAATGAGTCATTCGTCCCATGAGTGTTAATTTAAATGTTATGAATATTATGAAATGAAGCCTTTTTATAAAATCGTATACCAGTTAAATAATAATATTAAAACTTTGCTTGATGTTACATTGTAAATAGCTCCAAAAGACAGTCCACACATCCCTTAATAACCAAATCTGCAGGGGGACGGGGGAAGTCCTGCAGCCAAGGACACGTGCTGCGTCAGCAAGCACGAAGGTTAATTCTGAGCAGTGAACAGGGAAGAAAGGAAAATCATAAATAAATACCTAAAAATAAGCTTTCAAATCAGCCGACTAAGTGAACACGCAATTTAAAACAACCATAATTTTTAAAGAATAAGTATGTTAATCAAAAGATACATTAACACAATAAAACATTTTCAATACTATTATGCTCATTTAGAAAAGAGGAAAATAAGGATTTATATGCACTATGAAATCCTTCATAAAACGTAAGAAAAATAGGCAATTCGAACATATAATCCAAATAGCATTCTTCTCGAATAATAGAAGAAAACAAACATTTGCATGAAAATCCGGTCCTCAGTAATGAGATAAAGGAAATTATTCAGTTAAGCGAGACGAAAATTTTATTGTGATGGTTGAATGGAATTCAATGGTAGGTAAAGGAAGAGAAGAAAAAATGTTGCATAATTCAATCATCACTACACTTGTTTTTTGAATCATGAAGTCAGATTTCAGACTGACTGTATAACAGTTTAATACACAAACTTGGAAACTAGATTTTAAGAAGTAAAACGTTTCCAGGGGGAGATATGGACTACGAAAGTAATATACTGTTTAAGGACAGCAGATCGAAACTGAAGAAATTGCGAAAAGTTAAGAATTTAAGATGGTAAGCTCTGGATAAGCATACGGGACCAGAGGTTGGTGGAAGTTACAGAGGGACCATTAGGTGAAGTTCGACTGAAGCAGGGGATATGAATGCAATAAAAGAGGTATGGGTAGCTTTCATAGATGTAATAGCGAAGGTAAAAGAGGTTTACATAGGTAAAAAGACAGCAATAGGAAAATTAAAAAGGCATTTATAAGTATGAGAAGCAGCTATGTGAATATCAAGAACTAAGATGGCAAATAAGTGCTAAACGGAGAAGGGAAAACAGAAAGATGGAAAGAATATATGAAGGGTTTACAAATTGGGAACAAATCTGTGGACAGTCTTTCAGAAATACAATGGGGAATGGGTGAAGTTAAGTCAGGAAACATGATACTGGAAGAAGAACTTGACAGAGCACTGAAAGACACAAGTGGAAACAGTGCTCCTGCGAAAGGCGAAATTCCGACAGAATCACGTGGATTATTGGAAGAGTCAGCCATTACAACACTATTTCACTTCAAGAAGAATTTAACAGTTCCAGTTCCAAAAAGACAGGTGCTGACAGGTGTAAATACTGCTGAACGATGAGCTTAGAAAGTCACAGTTGCAAAATAGTTGCTCGAATATTTACAGAAGAATAGAAAAACTGGATGCTGAACTCGGGAAGATCAGTTAGGGCTCCTGGAAAGTATAAAAACACGTCTTCTTTTAGTAGAAATGGAAACAAAGCTACGTATGTGGCATTTGTAGATTTAGCGAAAGTTTAGACAATGTTGACGGCCGACACTCTGAATTTTTTAAGATATTAGGGATACAACACAGGGAGCACAAAGTTATTTAAAACCTCTGTCGAAAAAAGACTGCAACTACAAGAGACGAAGGAGATTAAAGTGGAGCTATAGTTGGGAAGGGAATGAGGCAGGTTTGTGCCATTGCCTCCATCTTATTGAATCCGTAGATTGAGCAAATTGTAAAGAAAAACAATTTGGAAAGGAAATTAATGCTCAGGTAGAGGAAATAAAAACTTTGTGGTTTGCTAGTGACATTATAACTCAGTCAGAGACCCCAGAGGACCTGAGTTCAGCTGAATCGAATGAACGGTGTCTTGGAAAGAGATTATGTGATAGAGAGCAATAAAAGTAAACCAAAGTTAATATATTGTAGACAAATTAATTCAGGCGTTGGTGTGGGAATTAGATTAGAAAATGAGACATTAAAGTAGTAGGATTTTAGTCTTCGGGTGATAAAATAATTAATGATGGCCGGAATATAGAGGATATAAAATGGAAACTGGCAACGGCAAGAGAAGTTTTTGTGAAAAAGAAGAATTGTTAGTGTCTAACCTAAACTTAAGTGTTAGGAAGTATTTTATGAACGTATCTTGTAGCCTTGAGACATTTATAAAATGTGTAAAGTATGCTGAGAAACTTCCAGTCCAGTCTCCTTCATGAGAAAGAGAGTTGAATTAAATTATTCTCACGTCTGTAATGGCGGATTCCTATTGCATAGGGAAACACGAATTCAATTACAGCATTCACAGGACTGTAAACCAATCAGTTAAAAATCGATGAAATTAATCACAGTATGCATTAAAATCAGTTTCCTACAACCAGCTGCAAGCATCGATGACTCGCCGTGACATAGAACCATCGAATGGTGAGGGACAGAGCAAGTTTCATAATCACCAATCAAGTAATTCAGAAAATTCACAAGATGGGAAAAGTCTATGAAGTTCGGGGACATTACTTTCAAATTCAAGCTCCAGCCACGCGGAAGCCTAAGGACATCAGTCCCGTCTGCATTCAGAGAACTGGCGCCATCACAGGGCCACCAACCTGGCCGGTAGGACGCCGAGCTGCCCCTTCGGCTCAACGCAGCAGGAATCGTTTTCTATTGGGACCTTTCTTCTATCAGAGGAAACACGCTTCTGCGCTGCATCCGAGGTTACAAAACTACGGAAAGACTCTTGTTGCAGGAAGTAACAGAAAGTTTTTAATGCACTTGAATGATAAGCAATCACAACCTTAGCTACCGCCAGCATAGTCCTTAAAGAATGTATCCAGCATTCTATAACAGCCATTCTCTCTTCCAAGAGAGCAGTAACAGCTCACCTTCAGGACCTCCTCCTGAGAATATCTTAGTAAAATGCAGAACTAACGTTTTACCGTTCCATATGGGACAGTGTTCATGAGTCGCGAGATAAACAATCCCCATCCCGTAGGATTCTATACTCCGCAGGCCACCTTATGTTGTGAGGCGAAGGGGTTAAACATCTATCAAATGGCAAGGCTCAGACGGTAAAATAAGTATTTTTGTTACCAGGACTTGATGCATTCTCACAGTTTCATCACTAGTGGATGGCTTCTTTACTGCTGATGGCTCTTAAGTAAATGTAATTATCAGCCACCGAATCAAAGAAAAAGACATTGTCACTGCTCGTCAGTTCTTGGAACATGTAAGTCTGCAGGCTTTCGTGGCAGTTGTCATTGAAGTTAAGATCTTCTGAGTTATTAGGCCGCGTCGTGTTTCGTTTTAGAGGAAATATGACGCGGCGTAGTAACCCAGAAGAGTTTAACTTCAGTTCTTGGAACAGTTTGTGTATGAAATTTCAAGCTATTGCATCTCCCTCGCGAGTACGAGTAAGTGGAGAAAAACTAAACAAAACAATGATAGAAGTTTCTAAACATTGGCAACGTGATCATACTGCTCCTATTGTCATGTCACGTTCTCGTTTTTGCTTGAAAAATGGCTACGTATAAATAATAATTACGTATTTGTTTCGTTAATTTTGATTCGCTAAATCTAAAACTCTTCTTCCTCACAGGGTGGGGTCTGCGAGAGGGGAATTAGAGAGTTCTGCAAATGTTGACAAGCAAACCTTCTCGGAATCTGTTGAAAAAATTAATATGTGGGTCTCTGAGTGAGTAAATCGATGACTTTTTGTACTGCTTAGGTTTAATGTAAATCAAAAGATATTATATAGTTTACTGGTCCGTGGACCATGGTCGACGGAACTGTAGCAAAATGGTAGGGAAGGTTAGAGGGACATCCGTTAGTTTTCAGAAGGCGAAAACACGCCCATGCGGTAAGTGAAGAGCACCAGGAAAGTGCACCAACCGGGAACAAAGTACTACACGGTCATTGGCCACGAGGCAGTGCACGTCCCAGCGTGGGTGCATAGCTAAAATTTGTATAGTTATGAGGAATCAGTGTCTCTGGTGGATGTTGGTAACGCATGTTAAGGTACAGAATAATGCTACAGTGCTCCATGGCAACTCATAATTAGAAGAAGCGTCTAGTGTGAGCGACGTACATGTAGAGGTTATGCCCGTGCGAACCCGCTGACACCGATGTAGTGCTTCGTGTCTTCGCCTCCAGGCAAAGTACTGCTTTCTTTTTTATTGTAAATAGTATGGCCAAATATTTATTGTGCGTTCCTTCGTAAACTGACTGAAAAAATTCACCCCCTCCGTAGCCGAAAGATTGGCGGTGTTTCCTTCACCTTCGGTTCCCGGTACCTTCTCAAATGTTTCTGAGTTTGGACGTCTAGAACCAAGTCCAGTCAGCCTCGTGTGACCAGATAACCGGCTGCTTAAAGAATCAGTGCTATCAGTAGGATTCCCTCAGTGGCAATAGATGGAGGGACTGGCGACGTCATGATCACGTGTCCCACAATCATAGATCGCTTCTCGTACCGCCTTGTAGACAACAGAATGCTAATCGGAAACGGCCTACCATATAATGTGTGAGTGGTGTATACGTTTGTTAAGTGGAAAAATTTAATTTACAAATGTAATGGGATCGTTATTGACTAAAATCATATTACATTTGATATCATCCAGGTACAAAGTTTAAAATATACATTAGTACCACATTATTAAACAAAATATTTATACTTTCATAAACTACGGATGTTGCAGATTTGTATTTGCTTGAAAAAGATATAAGGGAGAAGACCGTGGTAGATTTTTTAGCCTTATTTCTATTGCTTAAAGTGTTCCTCAGAGATTCTATTTCTAAGATTCATTCATATAAAGTATGTCACTAAAAAAATGTGTTAAAACCGTAATTTACTGTGTAGGTGTCTGGCGCATCCGCGGTCTCGAATGCAGTCGACATAATACGATGGTAGTTACTGACGGAATAGAGGTCCCGTTACTTTCGGATGGCATCACAGAGGGGATTAGTTTTAGTTAAGATACTATTCTCAAAAAGATTTCTCTTCGTAACGTGATTCGAGTATGGTGAACCTGAAAGGAAAGCCATGTCTCGCATCTGCTTAACTTTTCTGTTTTTCAGCTGCTTGACACATGAAGTAAAACGTGATTGCTTGAGAATGACAAACAAAAGCAGTTATACGGGTAGAAAAGGTTCGAAAAGCAATCCCAGTCGTGCAAAAACCGCGTCGACTGGTAAGCGGAAGCAAGTTAATCGATATAATTTCATGAAAGTTTTTCGACATCGGCGAAAAATGCCAGCTGCGCTATGCTTGCACTGCCGATTAAAGTTCGTTCAATTTCAATATTAAAAAACACAAGCTGAAACTGTAATCGTTTGTTGCTGGAAAATCAACGTTTCCACGATGGCGGGAACTATATAACTCATGAAATATACATGGAATTACGTTCTATCTTTTTCTAGTTTGAGAGTTAGCGTCTTTTCTACTGTAGTGTATAGGGTTTATACGATGTCTTTTACATTCGATTTTTTGTGTACATTTTTATATCGACTTTTTTGTCGCAACATTGACTTTTGTTTCAGAGTGCCGCAATCTTTTTAACAATCATTTTTTATAAATATCCCTACTTTCTCAGTTAGACAATATCTTCAGTTTCAAAGCACTATTAGAAATATTGTTCTAGGTCCAAAACTGTGCCGTTCAGAGCTCCCATCCACCACTTTCGCACACTGTGAAGCCCTTTCATCGATGTTGCGTAGTGTCATCTAGATGCAAGCCTTTTAATTTAAAAAATGAAAAATGCAATCTTAAGTGTGCACAATGGAGGTCTAAAGTCAGTTTAGTAGTATGTTTGTTCTTTTACTGAGAAAGATCATAAATATCGGTTCAAATATCTAGCGTTTGGCTGATCTACCATCTTAAACGATTAAATAAAAAAGATTTCATTGCCAGATTTTTCGCAATAATTAAACTGAGTTAGAAGTTCGTAACACTTCAACAATAAGTTTAGAACGAATTTCATTCTAGGAGTACTATTCATGAAACATTTCAGATAAATGTTTAAATTTTTGTCTACCTTTTCTTTGTTTTTTTTTGTGTGTGACATTTGAACATTTATTTATATGTACTTGTGCTAATGGAACATCTGTACAATTAACATATCTCGGCAGATTAATTTGCACAAACTAGGTATACAGGGTCAGTAGAGAGGGTTCAGCAATAAATTGTAATTGAATATAAACAGTTTCCTCCAAGCGTCATTATGTGTGTCGCAATGGCGTTCTTGGTACTCAAAATTGAAACTCAGGGACGAATCTTCTGTAGCTAATTATTTTGTCTTTACTCCCGATATACGAGGTATGTCCACAAAGTACGTTCCGTTTGTTTTTGAAAAAAAATCTAAAACTGTTAAACTACTTTTATAGATAGCTTTCGAAATTTTGTAGGAACTTGTCATAGCGTGGCACGAGTTTTTGTATGCTTTCTTCATGTGGTAACATATTCTTTCAGCCCGTCATCATCGTTGAAGTGTTGACCACCAAGGACAGATTTTAGGTGTGAGAAGAGATGAAAGTACCTAGATGCGAGGTCAAGGCTGTACGGAGGATGATCAAACGCGTCCAAGTGAAATTCCCGTAAGACTTGTTTGGTCACATTCGCCCTGTGAGGTCGGGTATTATCGTGAAAAAAAAGCAACACCCTTTGACAATAATCTTTGGCGCTTGATCAGTATTGCGCGACGAAATTTTTTAATGGTCTCTCAGTAACCATGTGTATTGATTGTCTGGCCTCGTGCTAAGAAATCAATAAGCAAAATGCTTTTTCTGTCCCAAAAACCGGTGTACATGACTTTTCGAGGTGTCAAGGTTTGCTTACGCTTAACCTTCATTCGGGATAAAGTATCCATCCATTCCATTGATTGCCGTTTCGTTTCAGGGGTGTCGTACGATACCCAAGTTCCATCCCCCGTGACTATCCGAGAAACAAAACCATCGCCTTCTTCATTGTAGCGCGTCAAAAACTGAAGTGAGCTGCCCATCCGTTGTTTATTGTGTTGTTCAGTAAGAATTTTGGGTACCCAACGTGAGTAAAGTTTTCGAAATCTCAGTTTTTCAGTTACAATTTCATCAATTAGTGATCGTGAGATTTGCGGAATTTCCATAGCAAGGACAATAAGTGCAAAAATACGGTTGTGCTTAATCTTCCCTTCAGCTGAGTCACCAGTTCATCAGTAAGCACAGACGGGCGTCCACTTCTTTCTTCATCGTGCACTTGATCACGTCCTTCATTGGAGAGTCTGACCCACCTTCTAACCATTGAATCACTCATAGCATGTTGCCCGTAAACCTCGCAGATTTGCCGATGAATTTCCTTTGGTTTAGCTTTCTTTGCACTGGAAACCGAATCACATGACCTGATTTCACACGCGGCGGCATTTTCAATTACGGCTAATATTATAAAGAAACACTACAAAGCACACGTCGGCAGCAGCGATCTGAAAATGTCTTCTCCTTGGAACTGCTTCTCTGCTCGGAACTGCGATCGTAGCGCTGCCGCGGATAGAAATAGAAACGGAACTTACTTTGTGGACGACCCTCGTATGCAATGACAGTATATGTTTAGTATTCTGCATATACTGAGGTCTGCAGATGGTCATCTGTGATCGAAATTAAAAACCTGATTGATAATCATTTTGCCCGCATCTCGTGGTCGTGCGGTAGCGTTCTCGCTTCCCACGCCCGGGTTCCCGGGTTCGATTCCCGGCGGGGTCAGGGATTTTCTCTGCCTCGTGATGGCTGAGTGTTGTGTGCTGACCTTAGCTTAGTTAGGTTTAAATAGTTCTAAGTTCTAGGGGACTGATGACCATTAATGTTAAGTTCCACAGTGCTCAGAGCCATTTGAACCATTTTGGTAATCATTTGTGGCCCGTGAGTGGATTTATAAAAAAAAAAAATTGTAAAATCAATACTACACTGGAAAGTTGATCCTTTGGACTATTAATGAAGAAATTTATTTACTTATTAAAATTTTGGGCTTAAATATTAAAATATCCTTTAGTCCTAAAATGTTTGTACTTACAACTGCCTCAGACACACAGCCTGCAACATGGAAGGAATTTTCTCATTCGTCAGAGCCATCGACCGTGGCAACGACGCATTTCCGGACACATGTTCATAGGACCTTTTTTCTCCATTTCTATTCACGAATCCGTCTCTGCAGTGTTTATGTTATATTGACGTTCACCCTCTATTAGTACAGAATGTTATCTGCTACACTGGTGTGTTCGGGCTACATCCGTCTTGAAATTTTATTTAGAATATGTATTCCGATAAAGTAGGGGCTTATTCTTGTTTTTAGACACTTGCTATTGCTGAAGTTAGCCTATTCTGAGCTATAACTTACTGTTATTTCCACGTTTTTATGTTTAATGTATACTGTGCAAGGTTGCGTGAAGTTTTGGTTTGCGAAACTATCTGGTGTGGTTTGCTATTTACAGATTATTTTTCGGATTTGCAACGGCGTTCACCTACGTTTCTCCGTGCCCATGATTGAATTCAGGATGTTGCTTTCAAATTCTGAAGGTGGCAGGGGTAAAATACACTGAGCAAAAGACTATTTACAATTTGTACAGAAAACAGATGGCAGTTACAAGAGTCGATGGACATGAAGGGGAAGCCGTGGTTGGGAAGGGAGTGAGACAGGGTTGTAGCCTCTCCCCGATGTTATTCAATCTGTATATTGAGCAAGCAGTAAAGGGAACAAAAGAAAAATTTGGAGTAGGTATTAAAATCCATGGAGAAGAAATAAAAACTTTGAGGTTCGCCGATGACATTGTAATTCTGTCAGAGACAGTAAAGGACCTGGAAGAGCAGTTGAACGGAATGGATGGTGTCTTGAAAGGAGGATATAAAATGAACATCAAGAAAAGCAAAACGAGGATAGTGGAATGTAGTCGAATTAAGTCGGGTGATGCTGAGGGAATTAGATTAGGAACTAAGACACTTAAAGTAGTAAAGGAGTTTCGCTATTTGGGGAGCAAAATAACTGATGACGGTCGAAGTAGAGAGGATATAAAATGTAGACTGGCAATGGCAAGGAAAGCGTTTCTGAAGAAGAGAAATTTGTTAACATCGTGTATAGATTTAAGTGTCCGGAAGTCATTTCTGAAAGTATTTGTATGGAGCGTAGCCATGTATGTAAGAGAAACATGGACGATACATAGTTTGGACAAGAAGAGAATAGCAGCTTTCGAAATGTGGTGCTACAGAAGAATGCTGAAGATTAGATGGGTAGATCACATAACTAATGAGGAAGTATTGAATAGGATTGGGGAAAAGAGGAGTCTGTGGCACAATTTGACAAGAAGATGGGAGCGGTTGGTAAGACATGTTCTGAGGCATCAAGGGATCACCAAATTAGTATTGGAGAGCAGCGTAGAGGGTAAAAATCGTAGAGGAAGACCAAGAGATGACTACACTAAGCAGATTCAGGAGGATGTGGGTTGCAGTGTGTACTGGGAGATGAAGAAGCTGGCACAGGATAGAGTAGCATTGAGAGCTGCATCAAACCAGTCTCAGGACTGAAAACCAGAACAACAACAACTGTGGTTTACAAGCACTTTCTCTGCACATTCACAATCAGATGTGCTGTTGACAGTCGTTTGTTTCATTGTTTTGTGTTCGAACACAAATTCCTAGATTGCTGCAGGTGCGCCATAAAGAGTACGGGTATTCGTGGATCAGGGGCTAGTCTGATTTTTCGTCCCGACCGAACTCCTTCGATAGATGGTTATTACCATCAATGCAATGATTTCCATGTACTAAGTGATAAGTTTACCAAGTCTGGCTGAAAACAGTCCAGCGGTTCAGGAGGAGATTTGGAACTTACATACACTCCTGGAAATGGAAAAAGAACACATCGACACCGGTGTGTCAGACCCACCATACTTGTTCCGGACACTGCGAGAGGGCTGTACAAGCAATGATCACACGCACGGCACAGCGGACACACGAGGAACCGCGGTGTTGGCCGTCGAATGGCGCTAGCTGCGCAGCATTTGTGCACCGCCGCCGTCAGTGTCAGCCAGTTTGCCGTGGCATATGGAGCTCCATCGCAGTCTTTAACACTGGTAGCATGCCGCGACAGCGTGGACGTGAACCGTATGTGCAGCTGACGGACTTTGAGCGAGGGCGTATAGTGGGCATGCGGGAGGCCGGGTGGACGTACCGCCGAATTGCTCAATACGTGGGGCGTGAGGTCTCCACAGTACATCGATAATGTCGCCAGTGGTCGGCGGAAGGTGCACGTGCCCGTCGACCTGGGACCGGACCGCAGCGACGCACGGATGCACGCCAAGACCGTAGGATCCTACGCAGTGCCGTACGGGACCGCACTGCCACTTCCCAGCATATTAGGGACACTGTTGCTCCTGGGGTATCGGCGAGGACCATTCACAACCGTCTCCATGAAGCTGGGCTACGGTCTCGCACACCGTTTGGCCGTCTTCCGCTCACGCCCCAACATCGTGCAGCCCGCCTCCAGTGGTGTGGCGACAGGCGTGAATGGAGGGACGAATGGAGACGCGTCGTCTTCAGCGATGAGAGTCGCTTCTGCCTAGGTGCCATTGATGGTCGTATGCGTGTTTGGCGCCGTGCAGGTGAGCGCCACAATCAGGACTGCATACGACCGAGGCACACAGGGCCAACACCCGGCATCATGGTGTAGGGAGCGATCTCCTACACTGGCCGTACACCTCTGGTGATCGTCGAGGGGACACTGAATAGTGCACGGTACATCCAAACCGTCATGGAATCCATCGTTCTACCATTCCTAGACCGGCAAGGGAGCTTGCTGTTCCAACAGGACAATGCACGTCCGCATGTATCCCGTGCCACCCAACGTGCTCTAGAAGGTGTAAGTCAACTACCTTGGCCAGCAAGATCTCCGGATCTGTCCCCCATTGAGCATGTTTGGGACAGGATGAAGCGTCGTCTCACGCGGTCTGCTCGTCCAGCACGAACGCTGGTCCAACTGAGGCGCCAGGTGGAAATGGCATGGCAAGCCGTTCCACAGGACTACATCCAGCATCTCTACGGTCGTCTCCATGGGAGAATAGCAGCCTGCATTGCTACGAAAGGTGGATATACACTGTACTAGTGCCGACATTGTGCATGCTCTGTTGCCTGTGTCTATGTGCCTGTGGTTCTGTCAGTGTGATCAGGTGATGTATCTGACCCCAGGAATGTGTCAATAAAGTTTCCCCTTCCTGGGACAATGAATTCACGGTGTTCTTATTTCAATTTCCAGGAGTGTACATACGAGTACGTACATTTTTACGGTTGTGTACCTCAAGCGGAAACAAGGAAACTTTATAGGTTCTCTTTGTAGCCCGTTTGTCTCTCTGTCCCACTCTAAACGACTATTTTCTCAGCAACGGGTTCGGAGTGGGAAGGAGCGCCTGGTCCCCGGCACGAATCCCGCCTGGTGGATCTGTGTCGCGGTCCGGTGAGCCGGCCAGTCTGTGAATGGTTTATAGGTGGTTTTCCATATGCCTCGGCGAATGCGGGCTGGTTCCCCTTACTCTCCCTCAGCTACACTATGTCGGCGATTGCCGCGCAAAGAAGTTCTCCACGTAAGCGTCCACCACCATTACTCTACCACGCATATATATGGGTTACACTCGTCTGGTGTGAGGCGTTCCTACCATTCCTTGGCTATGTAGAAAACTAAAGCTTCTAAGTCAATGCAGTCAAAAGATACAGGTTTAGACATTCCCAGCTCACTCATTAAAGCCCGTAGGATACTTCCCCTTGACGTAGAATCATGAACTATGCCATGAAGCAATATTCTGCAAAACAGTACAAGAAAAACATCAAAAAATCGTTACTCTGTAATTGTGACACACGAAAGAAAACAACATTGCATGTTATCAGAGAGTCTGTCTGTCATTTTTCTCGGAAACGGTTTAGGTATCAAGCTGAAATTTGTATCACATACTAAGATGTCTGGTCCCTTGGCCGAGGAATAAATGTACGGTTATAAGGCAATACCATCAAACGACAAGCCGTTTACGTCACATACTCTGTTTCTCGCTAACTCGCTCATTAGAAGCTATAAGGTAAAATTAATGTTCTCAAATTTATATTTATTTGGTCACGGACCGGCTTTCGGCTTCTCAGGCCATCTTCATGTGACAACTGAACGTTGCAAATACAGGTAAATGTATGAGTACTTACGCAGATATTATTTGTACAGAAGAATGCAAAAATCCGAAAGTGTTTACAAGGGAAAATATAGCACTACTTATATTAACTATAAAAAGGGGGGAGGGGAAAGGTAAACAAAGTTTTTACGTGGAATACGTATAACCAATGATAAAAAATACAATGAATTTACAGTTTGAATGTAGTATTTGTGACGAAAACTTAATTTAACACGGGAGAAATTGGATATCGAGACTAACCATTTGAAACTAGGCTGGCATTCGGTGTCATTAATTTGTTGATTTCCAGTAGGGTCATATTTCGTTTTCTTTTGACAAAACGCAGAACTTTACATTCTACAACATATCGGTCGTTTTCTGCTAAAAGATGGTCTTCTTTAATCGACAGCTTCTCTCATGCTCAGATAGCGCAATTAGCTAAGCTCTGTCTGATTGAGAGGTGTACACTTTTTCACACTGCTTGCAAGTGAATTCATACACACCGCTCTGCTCCTAGAGTTCCATTATCTGTTATAGTACCGTATAACAACCCTGATATGTTACTGATGTTATTAAACACAGATCTGTACTTGCGAAACCTTTTTTTTTTTTTCAAGACTGCCTGAAACTATCGAGTGATTTTTGTTGTCCAGCGTACAAAACTCGTGTTTGTCCCACTATTTAACGAATGTAATCATTGCAGTGTTTTCCTATGCAAACGCTTTCTCATTTTCGTATCTTCCGTACAAATAATATCTGTGTCAGTCGCACATCATCTTTATCTGTGTTTGCGACATTCATTTACCACCTGCAGGTGACCTGAGAAGCCGAAAGCCGATTAGTGAGGAAATAAATATAGTTTTGCAGAACATTGGGAGGTGTTTATCTTTTGAATATTATTATCATGTTCTGCCAAAGCACCGGCGGAAAATTCGGTTGATGTTACAGTTACTTCGTTACTGGTGCTATAGTATGTGATAATGACAGATAAATACTTAATAATGAAAAATATAATCTTTTGGTTGAGGAGTTTTATTTGCCCAGATCGCATTAATTACAAATGCCGACTACTAGTGTCGGCAAAGTTTAATTGCCATCTTAAAATCCTTTACCCACAGGCTACTTCCGTTGCTCTAGAACTACGAAATTTTCCAAGAAGCAAGGGTTACTGTATAAGTAAAATTTCCTATATGTAATTACATCACACGAAAAAATATTTCTTTTTTCATTCGTTGTCCGACTTCAGACTTGATATTAAGACATTCTCGAAAGTTTTGGTATCCCTGGGGTCGATATTGTATCTTGCCGGTACCACTGTCGATAACATAGAAAATCGTTAAGGTTCTGGATTCTGCAAATGCGTGTACTGTCTATACACATAATTAGCTATGTACGGAACCCTCAGTACGTGAGTCCTAGTCACACCCGGACAATTTCATACTGAAGAGCAAAGGAAATGTGGCCTTTTGAGGTGCATTGTCCTGCTGGAATTGCCGAAGTCCGTCGGAATGCACAATGGACATGAATGGATGCACCTGATCAGACGGGATGCTTGCGTACGTCAGAGTCGTATCCAGACGCATCAGGCGTCCCATATCAGTCGAACTGCAAGGCCCCACACCATTACGGAGACTCCACTAACATGAACAGACCCCTACTGACATGCAGGGTCCATCGGTTCATGAGGATGCCTCCATACCTGTACACGTCCACCCGCTCGATACAATTTGGAAAGAGACTCGTCCGACCAGGCAACGTGTTTCCAGTGATCAGCAGTCCAATGTCGATGTTGACTGGTCGAGGCGAGGCGTAAGGCTCTGTGTCTTGCAGTCATCAGGCGTACACGAGCAGGCCTTCGGCTCCGAAAGCCCATGTCGACCATGTTTCATTGAATGGTTCGCACGCTGACACTTGTTGATGGCCCAGCACTTAAATCTGCAGAAATCAGCGGAAAGGTTGCATTTCTGTCACGTTGAACGATTCTCTTCAGTCGTCGTTGGTCTTGTTCTCGCAGGATCTTTTTCCGGCCACTGTAATGTCGCAGATATGATGTTTTACCAGATTCCTGAAATTCACTGTACAGTGGTGAAATGGTCGTACGGTCACTTAAATCTTGACAACATGCCATTGTAGCAGCAGCAACCGATACAACAACTGCGCCAGACACTTGTCTTCTATAGACGTTACCGACGGCAGCGCCGTATTCTGGTTGTTTACATATATCTGTATCTGCATTGTAAGACGTGTATATTTCTATTGTCTATTGTCAAACCACAATTTATGAAAGATCTTTATATTTTATTAATAGGATTAAGTAGGACTAATTAATATTTGTCATGCTGGAAATAACTGTTGTAGCAGGGAATGTCTGCACGAAAGTATTGTTGGCAAGAGAGACCGCACATTGATATAATTTTAAAAAGGGTGGGAGAGACCGTGTATGGATACAATTTAAGAAACGAGCGGGAAAGACCGCGCATTGATACATTTTGTAATGATAGCAGGGAATTGTCTGCACCAGAAAGCATTGTTGGCAGGAGAGACCGAACTTTAGCGTTCGTAGGAAGTCAGTAGTAAGCGAGATGCGAGGCGAGTTGGTAGCAGGTCTGAAGCGAGAGGTTGAGAGGAGTGGTGTGCCTGCCATCCACTAGCTATGGTTTACAAGAGATTATAAACGGATGTACAGAGACATCAAGTAACTATTATCATAACAGGAACTAATATTATTGAATTAATTTTTTGAGAAACTCAAGACTACTGAAGGTATGTTCGCGCATTGCTAGTTGTAAGATTATTGTAAAAAGTAAGTCCCATTTGAACGTTTGTAAAATCATTTCATTTAAAATATAATTACATTTTTCCAGCAATATTGCGTTACTGATTATAATCCACCTAAAAAACCATCAACGAAAACTTTGCAAAATTTTATTGTTGTCAAGAAAAAGTTTAACTGTGAAGTACGTAACTTCACTCAAATTAATTAAAGAATAACATCAGCTTTGCAATTAAAGAATAACGTCAGCTTTGGTAATAAATACAGCCACTTATTATGAAAGCCCACCAGCAGCTAATAGAGTATAGTAAAACAGAGTAAGTATATTCATGTCGCAGTTCGATGTAGCAGTCAGATGGCGATCCAGTAACAGTAAAAAAGGTAAGGAACAGTTTTCGTTTATTGCAGGTAACGACTGAGTGCTACGACGACGACAGATTCTATGTTTCATCGAAATAATCACAAAATAGTTTTTCATAAGCAGCATTTAAATTTGTATGCGAAGATTGAGAAAGAGAATTAATTTCAAGGGGAAGATTTCGTTATTATTAAGCAAGAGGTAGAAATCCAAAGGGAAGGTTTCATAGGTTATGGTAGAAAGGAAGGTTGAGTAACAAAGGAGATATACAGGAAAAGGGAAGGTTGCGTAACAAAAGAGATATAGAGGAGACGGGAAGGTTTCAGCATGTGCATGCCCATACCAGTTTCTTTGGCCGTTCAGAGTATGATAATATGTATTATAAGTACGCCACGACGTCTTAAACGAGGTAGCATATGAATTTCTGACATACGTGTGTAAACCAGGTAGTTAAGTGACGAGGATGGGAGTTTCCTACCGGCAGCAGAGGAGGGAGGGCAGATGTCGGGCAGCCGCAGCCGGAGATGTGGACCAGTGAGCGGGAACGGCGCGCCCTCTTCCAGCTTCCGGATCCACTCAGCACCGCCGAGAGGGGCTCGCGGCCGCCTCCGATGACGCTTAAAAGCTTTCCCGCGTAGCATTATGTCCGCCTCCACTCCCAACCCCACACCTCCCTCTTTCCTTCCTTATCGCGGCCGCCTCCTCAGGATTGTTTTGAGTGCTCCATCTCGGCCCAGAGGCTGCGAAACGAATCCGCTACGTTTCGAGACGTTCGAGAGCCGTTGGATGATCAGTTACAGCAGGGGCTTGCGAGTAGTCTTCTTCGGTCCTTCAAAGTGATTTCATAAGACAGGCCTCTGCTAAGATGACAGAAGGTTATATTTGCACTGATGTTAAACTGGAAACGCAGACTACGATAAAAAGGCAGAAGAAGCCATCTGGCTGGATAAAATGTCTTACTAGCGTTAGGTCCTTTACAGCTAACATAATTACTGTATTACTATTATGTAATAAACACTTTTGTGTATGCATATAGGCGGAAACGGTTCAAGGAAATGATTTCACCACAGGGAATTAGTCGGAGAGAAATCGGAAATAAACAAACATATACAATGTTTAGAAATTACAATGAAATGAACACCCTTAGCTGCTTACAGATGAAATTGTGTGCCCCGACCGCAACTCGAACCCGAGATCTCTACACATCTGAGCCATCGAGGACACAGAGGATAGCGCGACTGCAGGAATTTATCTCTGGTATGCCTCCCGCGATACCCACATTCTCAAAGTATTGTCCCGCACTAAATTCATAGTGCCCCCCCCCCCCCCCCATTACACTCATTACTCGCGGCGCGTTGCCGATTCCCGTATGAGTTCGGGCACTGTGCATTCGCACAGAAGAAGAAGATGGTCAAGTGGCTGGTGAGCCTTAACTATATATATATATATATATATATGCTAAGATGGTACAATACGTTAAGAATGTGGATTTCGGGGGAAGCGTGCCAGAGATAAATCTGTGCTGTCGGGCTATCCTCTGAGGCCTCTGGTTTTTTTCTTTAATATCATTTTGTTCGCTTAAGTTCGTTCCATCTGCTCGGGGCGGACGTCGTAAGACATCCGTTTAAGTTCGTTGATGATCGATTAAATCAGTTTTTTATTACAGAAGGCAGCTAACACTCTCACCGAACACGCGAGCTACCGTCCTCGGTGGCTCAGATGGATAGAGCGTCTGCCATGTAAGCAGGAGATGCCGGGTTCGAGCCCCGGGCGGGGCACACATTTCCATTTGTCCCCGTTGACGTATGTCAACGCCTGTAAGCAGCTAAGGGTGTTCATTTCATTGTAATTTCATTCTAACGAGCTGCATGGTCACCGATGGTATCTACTGTTTCGGACATGTCCGAAAGAACAGATGCCATCTTCGTATGTAATATGTTTAGTCTGCCGAATTAACTATTCATGCCAACATACAGACATGTATCACTAGAAGGCAAATGATTTGTTTCGTTTCATCTATGATGCCTTGAAATGCAGCTCTGGGGGTGGGGGAGAGGGGGCTTGGGGAGGAGGAAGATAAGTTTCGATTATTGTAGCAGACTATACTAGTGCTCAGTAAACCACTGAATTATGCGATACGTGTGATCGCATAGAAGTATTTCACTATCGTGTTTTGTATACAAAGGACGCATTCCTTTTGAGCTACAGTCAAGCACAACACTTGTGTTTTGACGAACATGGAGCACAACACTTGTGTTTTGACGAACATGGTGTCCCATGAGGAATGGTCAGTATTCAGTGAACGATGATTCGAAGCAAGAAGTGAAATAAACATGGGTTCTAAAACGCACACCTTAGGGCTGTTAATACTTCTTCGTCATCGATAGTGTGAAACAAATCTCTTTTCCCGGAAGCTCTTTGCTTTCCAGATTTTGACTGCTGGTAGTATGCACAAAAAAAATGTGCAGTAAACATGGACTCTACCGATCATGTGACAAATACATAACCTTTTATTGTGACTGGTAGCGGAATTTTTTTTACACCCTATAAAGGAACAGTCGCGGAGTGCAGCAGAATCCACCAAGGATAAAATTCATTACATAATTTATTTTACAACAAAGGAAGTAACTGATAATAAAGGAAAACCAATAATACAAATAAAACTTTAAATTTATTTTACACCGTCTACTAAATTAATATTAAACGTATCCTTTAGGGTTTTCTTAGAATCCATAACTATTAAATCAATGTAAAAGTAAAAAACCGCGACTAGTTACATTTTCAAATACTTGTGTATTCCCTAAACTTGTTTCCGAATTTTTATGGCTCATTTACAGATAGTGCACAGGAGGTTACATGACTATTCCATACCGTATTGACATGTGCTGGTTCTGTGACAAGAAAATGAAGTATGCCTAACGTATATTCAAGAATACTGTTTATATGGCGGTTTGGATCCAAAAATGAGTTCAGTACGTGTTACATGTAATCAGTATGCTCCATAAATTGCCAAAATTTTGTAAACCGTGTTATACATAAAACCTGATTATTTAGTTGTCACTAATAGTGTGGTTAGCTTTATCAAAAACACTTTATTTAAAGAGAGAATAATTTTTCGAGTTAGTTATGAACCCTAGCTATCGTTAGTTATAGATCCTAAGAGAATTCTGCGGAAGTCCGCATCATTATAAACTGTTTTATTCTGTAACCTGTTTGGATCTATATAGCCATATTTAGACCAGAAGCTCAGATGACGTGAGAGACGGTAGTGGAGCTGTTGTGAGTACCCTGTGGGTACCGACTGGTATCAGTGTCCTACAGATCTTCTTATCACCCGACTTATTACTGAAACCTCGTGGTAGATTAAAACTGTGTGCTGAACCGAGACTCGAAAGCGGGACTTCTGCATTTCACAGGAATGTGCTTACCAACTTTTTTTGGCAAACTTTCCACTCATCTAACTAACTTCAATAAAATTAAATAAATATCAAAGCTACGCCTGCTTGGCACCGCCCTTTTTACCTTACCGCCAAAAATGAACTATTCCACTAACCTAATTATTCCCAAACATCCTACCAAGGCGATGGAATCGGCAGTTCTATAAGTTTTTGATTATTATAATTTGAAAATTATATGAAACATAAATTTAGAGAAAATGTCATTCAAAACGTAAACAAAGGTAACTTTTGTATATTAATTGTGCAACTTCAACTAAAAAACTCTATCTTCAAGAAATGGTGCTACTGGATTGTTCTTGTACATTTTCATTGACGTTTTCTATTCCGACGTCAAGCTGAACCTGATTCTCCTCAACTAGGAGGGGCGAGGGTTTAAGAAAAACACTACGTCAATAATTTGCGAACAGCGTACGGTACCATGATATGTGTTCGAAAGCGTTGTAAGCGGCTTGCATGTACCACCAATAACTAAGTTCCGTTTTCTCCTTTTCGCCAAAGACATGGTCATTCCCCTGAACAACGTTAGAGCATGATGCTTTGCGAGAGGAAAGTAATAGTCATCCAGAAAGAGGAGGCTCCAAGGGTTAGTCATGCCAGGAGTGACTCGGAGGTAACAAACTAATCTCTTCTGTGACAGTAGCCAAATTACGGACGACGACACGTATGTGAAGCAATGTTCGTGGATGTCCAGTCAGGGCAAACGGGGGAGACAGTTAATCCGACAGCGAGGAGCTATTGTGTCGTCAAATATTTTTTGTTGGTGCCTTGACACCACGTAGCAAGTACGGTGGTTGGCAGAACCTGTTTCCCATTCTCGGGGACAATGGACAGTTAGGTACTTGGTTTCTACGCCAGCTAAAGGGTGGTGTAAACATATTTTGTTTTCGTCGAGTGTGTTGTGGGGATATCCGAGATCACATGGCTGTACTTCAGGATGAATGTGGGGAGACAGAGGATAACTGTGTGGCGACGTGCGCTACCAACACCGTCAAGGACGTGAACCGGCATCAGGACCTCCAATAGATGATCTGTGAGGGAAATGTGTTTCCAAATATTGCTCATAAAAAGGTCAGCTGCCCGTCACTCGGACGTTAAACTGTACTAGCCCTCCATCAAGCAAGTGTCGTAACGTCTTTCAAATACGTGTCCTGTGGATAAGTAATAACCGAAGTCCGGCTGAAGTCTACGACCTATTACCGCCTGTAGGGGGAGGACTTCCCAGGTGCCGTTATATAGATAGGAGTGACTCCACCAGCAGTCGACCAATGGTGTAAACGCCCAGATGATGACTCCTACGTTGGCGGTATAATAATAATAAATAGGATTAGGAGTGTTTTGAATAATTGACTAACCATCTGAGCTACCCAAGCATGATTCATGACCCGTCCCCACAACTTTACTTCTGTACGTCGTCTCCTACCTTCCAGACTTTACAGATGTACTCCTACAAAACTTGTGGCACTAGCACTCCTGGAATAAAGTTTCGCAAGAGAACTTCTTCGAAGTCTGGAAGGTGGGAGACGAGGTACTGTTGGAAGTAAACCCTTAGAGACGGGTCATGAGTCATGCTTGGGTAGCTCAGTTGGTAGAGCTTGATACGTCTCTGTGAAGTCGTTTCATAAGACCCTTGTCGAATTCGATACAATTTATTCATTTTACTACCTGATTTTAGCTCAATTCATTAACTCTTCCATAAAGAATGAGCTCTCAAATAAGACCTATTGAATATTATATGTGTGTTTTAATGTGGGGTTTCGGTTTTGTTTTGTGGGAAACGCTGAGTTGGTTATCGTCTGCTGGGAGCATACGATGATGCTTCTCGTTTGGAGGAGCACATAGGATGACCAACTTAGGTTTCCAATACCTGAACAGAGAGGTTTACCCATGTTAGTCGAAGGCTGTGTCTAAGGCTGTTTTTGTGTGTGAGGTTGGTGACGGAGGGCTACCCCTCTGGTAGCTTCCGCTGCACGGGGAGCTAGGTAATCTCGAAAGAGTAAGATGCACTCTTCGGTGAACGCTTGGTGAGTACGGATCAGGTGATAGAAAGCAGGTTGAGTTAGGACTTCGTTATGTTTAACTGTTGAAATACTTAAGAACTTCAGCTTAACTGAAGCGTGCGAAGCGAGTCTTTTTCCGAATGTGCCATAATCATATTGCTTTAAATGGGCGATTTTTGGGTGTTTGAGTTAAAAGTGTGGAAGTTACTTTGTTCATTTTGAACAATGATGAAGTAGAATTTCAAACGGTAAATCTGATTAGGAAAAGCTTGTTAGGACCACTTCAGTCGCACGGGACTGTAATACTGTGTCGAAGCATGATTTTTAATGATTTTTATCTGATATTTTGTGGAAGTTGCTTTTGTCTTTGTTTGTTGATTTTGTGCCACGTGTTTGGTAAGCAATGACCCTTCTGGTCCACCAAGGCACCGTAAAAGGCTTTATTTTAACAGTTTGCTTGTTTAATGAGCTATAATTTCTGCAAGAATATCTGATCTTTCGTGCGCTTTCTATAAAGCAGCACAACAGTTTGATTCGGAACGCACCATGTGATCTAGTTCGGCCGTTTGCAAGCAGCAGACGCAGTTAGTATGTTGAATAATTATCGCAAAACCTCGTGCATTGGTTAAACCTCTGTCCAGAATAGTGCATGCGTAGAATCGTAATGTGAGTCTCACTGAGATATTTTTATGGTATGAATGCAAAGGAGATGATAGTATCATTTTCTCCCACCCCCGTTTTCTGTGTTTGTTCTTGCTGTAAGTAAACTGTGCTCTGTTACAGTCTCAAGTAATTCTTACTTAAATATTTCTAGTCAGGCAACAGTTATGTGTAGTTAGGATGTGCAACCAAATACTTAGATACAATAAATAATCTACGTGAAAGATAAATTCTGTGGCGTTGATCTTACCCACTTACTCTGATTTCCAGTCATGAATTAAAAAAGTTGCTTGATACACGACATGGAGTGCAATTTATCTGGTTACTTAAAGAAATTTGTGTACTTGTAATTAAATTATTAAAAGTAATTAAACTAATAATTTTCCAGCTCCGTTTGTTTTTTCTAAATGGTTAGGAAGGGCTTAGGCTGGTGACGACCCTGAATTTCTGTATTTTTATCCTTATTTGTGTGAGAGAAGCAGCTAGAAATGCGAGATAACGTATATGGCTTGATGAGAAACGTCGCAAAGATAGTAGTACGTTACAAGATTCGAAGTTCGAGTCTCGATCTGGCACACAGTTGTAATCTGGAATTTCATATCTGCATACATTCCGCTACAGAACGAAAATTTCATTCAGGAAGTGTATTACCCTTCTCCACATACATCTCTAGGAATGACTACTATGGGATAATTGGAAAAATTGAAGCTTGTACGGAGGCTTATCAGTAGTTCTTACAGTGTACTATTCGCAATTGAATAAAATGGAATCGTAGTGACACTAGGAACAACCTCTGCCATTCCACGGTAGGAGGTTGGCTGAATGTAGATTTAGACAGAGATGTAGTAGATAAATACCGAATTTACTTAGCAGACAGCAGTGGAGAGCTTAATTAACGCATGAGCTTGCAAGACCAGTTTTAGTAACAGAGGTGGATTAGAACTGTGCTCTGTGGCGCACTAATGCAAGGGGATCAGGTTGGGTGCGAACCTGATTGCGCAACGCCACGATAATGCCAGCGGCTACCGTGCAGTAAGCAATTACACAACGCTACTGAGTTAAAATGGCTTCATCCGATGCTCATTACGGAGAGTGGCTTTCCGTAACACCACCACTTCCCAACTACTGCGAGAAGCGACTCCGTTCTGACTGTCTGATGTGTGTGGTAAACTCATTACAGAATTATACTGTCCCATGCATGTCTTTCAAAAGGACAGACGTGGCTTTTCTTATTCCTTGTATCAAAGAATACCATCGTTCTCTTGGGTGTTCCTTTTCTTTTGAACTTCCATTACTCTTTCTGTCACTGGACGCCTCTATTTTACACAAAGTGAGTACCTCTCTATGAATGTGCTCCTGTACTGTCAATTTTACCGCCGCATTAACCCTTTCCAGATGCGAATGACTCGCTAAATCAGGGCCGGCCATACCTTTCCGAACCGCACATGAGTCGGTTGCTCGCACCACGTACCGACCGACGCTTGGTCAGTCTCGACTTTGCTCATCCTTCTCGAAAGTACCGAGTACGCCGCGACATTTCATTTACCATTGCGGCGTAGCATTTTTCGGTCGGCACAACTATCATGAGGTCGGCAGATTATCGAGTCAGCACTGTTTACCTTTCGCTTCTTGTTCATGGTATGAAGGACGTTCGCAGGAGGGTGTTTGCACAAAGAGAGAGGCACTTTAGCTGTCTATCGTCATAAGCCATTACGGGAACGAATGGGAATGGTACAAGAAAGGAATGAGAACTCTCAGCATCTATTCTGTCGAATAATCGATGTGTACTGCAAATTCGTGAAATATCAATACAATGAGATGTTCAAAGAAAGAGCACGCAGAAGTGCCGCAACACAACGTGGCATGGATTCGGCTGGTGTCTGAAGTAGTGCTGCAGGGAACTGACACCATGAATCCTGCAGGACTGTCCATAAATCCGAAAGAATACGAGGGGGTGGAGATCTCTTCTTAACGCACATTGCAACGCATCTCAGATATGCTCAATAATGTTCATATTTGGGGAGTTGGTGGCCAGCGGAAGTGATAAAACTCAGAAAAGTGTTCCTGGAGCCACTCTGTAGCAATTCTGGACGTACAGAGTGTCCCATTGTCCTGCTGGAATTGTCCAAGTCCGTCGGAATGTACAATGGACACGAATGTTTGCTGGTGATCAGACGGGATGCTTAAGTGCATCAGAGGCGGATCTAGACATATCAGGAGTCCTGTATCACTCCAGCTGTATACGCCCCACACCATTACAGAGCCTCCACCAACTTGAATAGTCTCCTGCCGACATGCAGGGTCTATGGATTCATGAACTTGTTTCCACCAGCTTGAACAGTCCCCTGCTGACACGCTGGATCCATGGATTCATGAGGTTGCATCCATACGCGTACACGTCCATCATCTCGATGCAATTTGAAACGAGACTCGTCCAACCAAGTAACATGTTACCAGTGATCAACAATCCAATGTCGGTGTTGACGGGATCAGGTGGGGCGTAAAGCTTTTTGTCGTGTAGTCATCGAGGGTACATGAGTGGGCCTTTGGCTCCGAAAGCCATTATAGGTGAAGTTTCGTGATTGACTCTTCTTGATGACCCGGTACTGAAATCTGCAGCAATTGGCGGAAGGGTTGCACTTCTGTCACGATGTACGATTCTGCTCAGACGTCGTTGGTCCCGTTCTTGCAGGATCTTTTTCCGGCCGCAGCGATGTCGGAGATTTGATGTTTTCCCGGATTGCTGATATTCACGGTACACTCGTGCAACGGTAATACGGTTAAATTCCCACTTCATCGCTACTCGGAGATGCTGTGTCCCATCGCTCGTGCGCCGTCTATAACACGATGTTCAAGCTCAAATCTTGATAACCTGTTGTTGTAGCAGCAGTAACCGATCTAGCAACTGCTCTAGCCACTTGTTGTCTTATATAGGCTTTGCCGACAGCAGCGGCGTATGTTGCCTGCTTACATATATCTGTATATGAATACGCATACCTATCCTATCCCAGTTGCTTTGGCTCTTCAGTGTAGTTGACAATGGAAGGGCAAGAAAATACAACAGCCGGCACATGAGATTCATTGTTTTGTACATAAAGAACTAGATGTGATGCACGCTAGGAAATTGGTTGTACGAAACTTAAAATTTCTGAAGTCGAATGCATTATTCCACTGTCAGTTGCAACAGTTTTCGATGAACTGAATAAAAGCATGGAGGCTTTACATATTACTACTAGTTAGTTGGTTAAGCCAAAGGGCACCCTTGAAACCATTTTTCTCTTCAAAACAGGCTGTTGTTGAATTTATGAAGGAGGGAGGAGGGCAAGAACAATAATTAGAACATCTAGACTGTAACTGCAGACCTGTTATTTTAAGTGGACTGCACTGCACCCTGCCCACAGTAAGGCATTGCAAGGTGACACATAACTTATTTCTGATTCAATCGGGATGCATTTACAAAGAAAACCACATTGTAAATTCTGAACTGAACGATCTAGTTCCATAAGCTCACTGGAACTACAGAAAATGCGAGATTTGGATAACTCATTGTGGCCTTGAAAGAATTAAAGGGATAGTTTACTAAATGCTTTTAGAATACAGCCAGTGTTATACCTGTTTTCGAGATGTATCCGCGGCTGTTTGCCGTTTCAGCAGAAAGCGCCTCTGTGCATGCGTAGAAGCAACCGACTGATCTGCAGTGTAATTTCAGGATTAAACACAAAGTCTTTTACGTTAATACTGTTAGTGAAGTCTACGTCATTTTCGTCAGATAGACTTTCCATGTCTCTATAACTAGGTTGCAAAAGTAGTAGAGTATCTCGTCCAGCATAGTATGAAAGACCTTTTCTCGATTATAAATGTAAATAAGTCTCTATTACATCACACTCTAAGTGTTAAAATCTGTCCATACGGAAAACAGTTTATACCAGACAAAAACTATATTGTCTTCAGCACAACAAAATTATTTCGTTTTTGATCAGTTTTTTTCGAGAAATGCGAAATATGAAACCAAGTCGTATTCAGTACAACAGCATTGCCATCTGAATATCGCACAGTCGCAGCTTACCCCATTCCTCAGTCCCAGCACTCAGTGTGGCGTGAAGATGGGGAAAATGTGCAGCCAAGCTAATGGATATCATATGCGAGCCAGGGCACGGATTGCGGACTGAATTCTTGACCCTGCACTAAATAACTTTCCCTGTGGCAAAGGCTACCTCTGAGCATCTATCGTCATCTACACACATATGTTGATAGTCAATTTCCAGACAATGTTACAAGTGGGGATTATATTATTCATCCTTACGGCAGAGACTAGTACCCCTGCAGTTCAAACACACATGTCACAGACGCCATTTATACGGCTGACAGCTTTAGTTCTCATCTTGACGGAACTCTGCTCCTTAGGCATATAAAATGAGACGGGTGTGTCGTAACTGCTCTGAAGTTTCCCGTATGTGCAAAGTTCGGCAGGTTGGCAGTAGCGATGTCTCTTCGAGCAAGAGCGATGCATGGAAGCATGAACACAAACTGCGACGTTTTTTTATCTGTTTGAGGTCTTTCTTATGAATCTTCTCTGGTCCGAATACACTATCTGCATAGTATTAAAATCCTTTCTCTTCTTACATAGTGACTTTTATGCTCACAGTATTAATAATGTGGGGATGCACCAAATTACACATTTCCATTAAATGCGTAACTTTTCATTTTTACAAGTAGCTCTACCGCAACATGTCAAAAATTCTATCACCCGGAAATATCTTTCTTGTCCTTTCTTCAGAGCCATACTGTAGGACCAGAGGAACTTCTTAGAAATTTGTGGAGCCTTGGTGCTATATCATAATTATATTTCACCCGCCACTACATTTTTCTGTGAGCAATTGAGGAGTAACTTCGAATGGTTGCCATGTATCATTTCCAGGGCATTTGCTACAGGAGTGAAACGGTTGCAGAGGTTTCTTGGACTTCATCGGAAACTTTGGAACAGGAGGAATGATGATTCCTGTCACTGTAACACTAGGGGATGACTTCGCAAAAGGTCTAGTTTTACGAGTACGCACACTCAGAAGCTTGCTGTTCCTCTATGCAAGACCGCATGTTTTGTATAGAAATTAGTCTTGCACTAACTTATGAAAAAGCGTGTATTATCTGATATCAGTATCAGTAAACTATAGTTTGAGTCTTTTCTTACATACTCGAATGTCAACATATTGAGGAAATGCTGAAGCGTGAAACCCACGGGTTGTTGATGTTAACATAATTTTACGGTCAAAACACAAGGACAGCTTGATTGAACGGAAGTATATTTCTTGTCCCAAATAAGTTATTAATTAGTAACAGCTAAAATTTATATGACGTAGTTTTGCGTTTTCCTTATATGTAGAATGAAGAAATTAGAGGATACTTTTGTTTATAAATGAACTTTTTCCCCTATCAATCAGATTTTCTGTTTACGCGTCTTTTGGATAATGCGTTTCTGGAAACGACCCCTACTGTTCCGTTCGTTTTTCGGGTATAATGCGGGTTATTCATTATGTTTACGCATTGTGAAGTACAGCGTTGTTCCGTTACCTCTACGTTTTCCTGTAGTTCGTTTACGCAGTACACGTTTAAAACAGCAACATCTTTTCTTACGTTTGCTGATTTCGTCGTCTGCTGCACACAGTAAACTGTGTATCCAATTTGACATGTGTAAGTTTCTCCAAAAGTAGACTACAAGATAACCTAAGAGGAAAGAGCAATGCAGCATCTCGCAGATCGAAAACATCCCGAATAAATTGTCTAACAAACGAAAAACGTACTGAAAATGGGAATCATTTACTTAAACGCATCGTGTGAAAGACAACTAAAAGGCAAATCGTGATGAGTAGCGCAAAAGCTATTTTAGAAAGAAACTCAATCATTTTATAGCCGTAGCTTTTCATCAACAATTTCTAATGGATGAAATCAAAGAGTGTTTTTCGATAGTTACGGAAGAATGTATTTGAACACGTTGATTTTTATGTAGAGATATATAGAGTATAGATTTAAATGTCAGGAAGTCATTTCTGAAAGTATTTGTATGGAGTGTAGCCATGTATGGAAGTGAAACATGGACGATAAATAGTTTGGACAAGAAGAGAATAGAAGCTTTCGAAATGTGGTGCTACAGAAGAATACTGAAGATTAGATGGGTATATCACATAACTAATGAGGAAGTATTGAATAGGATTGGGGAGAAGAGAAGTTTGTGACACAACTTGACCAGAAGAAGGGATCGGTTGGTAGGACATATTCTGAGGCATCAAGGGATCACCAATTTAGTATTGGAGGGCAGCGTGGAGGGTAAAAATCGAAGAGGGAGACCAAGAGATGACTACACTAAGCAGATTCAGAAGGATGTAGGTTGCAGTAGGTACTGGGAGATGAATAAGTTTGCACAGGATAGACTAGCAGCGAGAGCTGTATCAAACCACTCTCAGGCCTGAAGACCACAACAACAACAACAACAACAACAACAATATTTATGTTGGTTTTCTAAAGTTATAATTATTAACCCAGAAAGAGATTTTCGCTCTGGAGCACAGAGTGCGCAGATATGAAATTTCCTGGCAGATTAAAACTCGGGACTGATGGAGCACTTGCCCTTGAAATGCAAAGGTCCCGAATTCAAGTCTCGGCCTGGCACACAGTTTTAATCTTCCAAGGAATTTAATAGTTATTAATTTTTACCACGATGGCGGTGTCCGTTATGAAATATGTACGAAGAAGGCAGTCATTAGCAGAATAATACGAGTTGGTTATAATCCCACATGTAATAGATCTGTAGAGTTCCTAAAGATCTTACAGTTGAGATAACTTAATTTTTTAGAGGTCCTAATAAGTGTTTCCGATCACTACATAACACTGTTGTCCTAAGAGGACCAAGTCTCTAGAAAGTCTTCTGGTGGGTTTGATGTCACCGGCCAAGAATTCCTCTCCCTCGCCAAACTTTCCATCTCACAGCAGCACTTACATCCTACGTACTCAGTTATTGGCTGCATGTATTCCATTCTCAGTGTGCTCTGTATGTAAGTGATGTCCGAAAGAACAGACACCATTTTATGGTCCAGCAGCCATTATGAATTAAGACATTGGCTGCCAGCGGGCATTGCCTGAACTCAATGGTGAAAGCCAAGAATTTATGCCCTACCGCGAGCAGGAGACCCGTGCACGAATACTGATCCGGCACAAATATTCAACTTTCCTTACTGTATTCAATCAATACCCGCTCGCAGCCAATGGCTGTAATTGCTTTGTGTGTCACTGTTCTCACTTCAGCTACTTCTTATTATTTTCGCCTTTATTCGATTTACTCTCAACCCGTATACTGTACTCAGTAAGCTGTTCATTTTAAGTTGGAAGTCTTCGGCCACCATTCCTGATGATTTTTATTCTAAACATAGGCAGCGGCGCTTCTTCTTCAGTTTGTTCGTCGTTGTCCTCGTTATTTGGTCTGGACGGACGTTACACAACACTCTTTCAAATTCATCGTTGCATATTTCACAATTTTTTTTTTTTTTGTGATCACAGAGGGTAGCCAGCCCTCTGACCGAATACGCTAAGCTATCGTGTACGCGCCGCTCTAGACCACGAATGCAACTGTAACGTAGGTGTACAGATAACAATGTTTCTCTTTCAGCTTTTTTCCACAGAAGAATGCTCCTCTGTTATATCTTCATAAAATGAGGATCGTATGTACTGTCATAATTACATATGGACTTTGCTTCCATCTCGATTTGATGTATTTATAATTACAAGCAACACACACGAACAGAAAAAAGTATTTTCGCTGTGTAGAATAGCTACACTCTATCCATTATTCCAAATTTTCACTTGCACATTAAGGGAAGCGTTATGTGCGTTCATAATAAAGAAAAAAACAGTAGCTATACTGCATGTGAAGACTAGGGATCTACGCAGAAAATTTTTCCTATGTTTGTTAGGAACCTGCTGCAACTGCCAATTTGCCACTGACACAAAATGGTAAAATGAAAGTGTGTGTTCACTATTATTTCATAGAAGTTATACATATTTATCTGTGACACAACATTATAGTTACTGAATAGCGTATTTCAGACAAACGGTGGGGTCGGAATATCAGCACAATGTCACTAACAACGGAGGTAGCATCTGGATGAGGAAATCAGGCAATATAGGTGTGGGATGCAAACCCATCATTCCCGTTCAAACAGTAATAACAAAAAATGAAGAAGAGCTCTGTGTCGACAAGTTTCCACTTTCAAATATAGCAAATCTATCTTAATTTCATTCACCATTTTCTATGGTTTTAGAAAGCTTGGAACAGCAGCAGCAATTATGTATATAATGAAACACAGCACCAGTTACGTAATTGGAACGGTGTTCTCGGTTAAATCATAGTATTTTAAGTTTTACATGTAAATCAGATTTCCTTTACCGTAATACATTCAATACATTTTCCCAACGCAATAGCTAAGTGGAACATACTGTGCCCCAAAATTGTACCATTGTGTATTTTAGTTTTCATACATTTTCTGTTGCAAGTCTTACTGGCGTAAAATTTACTTTCAAAAACTGCTTCTTTAATACGTCAAATTTTTTTCGTAAGTACTTCATCTTTTCCGACGGTGTTATATCTTTGGAGAACATCATAGTCAAGGAGACATTAAAGATTGTTATATTTCGTTAACACTGTGCTTCGTTGTCACTGGCCAAACGTCTTCGGAAGCGATTATATTTTTGATACTTATTACGTTTCGCAGAGTGCAACGGAAGTCATGAAAAATTTTACGGTGACTTCAGGAATTGAACAGTATATTGTAGAAAATAGTAGTTTACTGTATCATGCATTGTAACCTAAACTTTATTATCGAATGAGAGAAATTTTATTTTCTAATTATGCACGATCGCTAAGATTTTTACGACTTATTTAATTTTTTTAAAACTGTTTTTATTTCATTGCGTCATTACTGTGTTGTATTATTTAAGTGCTAGACGTTAACCGCAGCTTTATAATTTTTGGTTTTGCATTTATCTTTTAGATTCTTGGTCAATTAATCATATAGCTTGATTTCTTGGCAGAGAATACTGGTTTGGGTAGCTTCCATAATGTGTATCGCTACATATAAGTTAAATCTAACTTTTGATGTCGAATAAAGCTGTTTATACTATAATTACCGTTGTTTTTATATCTATGTTTTATCAATTGGTAGATGGGCACTTTAAACAGAATTTAGAAAAAAAACGGGCGATTATTATTGTAGATATTATACTTACGGTCCTTCATGTGGCTAGAATATTCTGGTCTTACCTGTGCTATTAAGGTGTAAAAACACGAATTCTTGATTCAGTACAGAGTGTACGCAATGATTATATGTGACCTTGCGGTGACTGGGTTACACACTAATGACAGGCTTCTAGGGAAATCATATGCTGATGAAGATCTGTCTGCTAGTATTTTTGTGTGCTGAACTCACTCTAAGGGACCGTCGGTATTCATAGCTGGATATTTTGTGTTTGTTTGCTGTGACTGTTTATTTTCCCTCTTCAAGCTGTTTATTTTCGTCATTAGTTTGTTACCTAATGGTCAACTTTGACATTCATGCACGGAATTTTTGCCCCGAACATTGTCTGGAAAATAATTGCAGTATAGCAGTAGCAATAATGCTACTAAGATGCTTGCAATAGCCTCCAAGGGAAGAAAGACTGGAAGTGAAATCGTAGCTGACAGTAATTTTTCTTTTCTTTTATTTCTGGCTAAATTCAGAATTTTAAAGAGAGTATTCCAGGGAACATTTTCAAAAGCTTTCTCTAAGTCTACAAATGGTACCAACGCAGATTTGAGTTTCCTTAACCTATATTCTGAGGTAAGTCATGGGGTCAGTATTGCCCCGTGTGTGTCCACTTTTATCAGCAATCCAAACTTATCTTCCCTAGTACTTTGTAACCATGACTGATATAACTGATAGTTTGGTAATATTCACATCTGTTAGTACCTGCTTTCGTTGGAATTGGTATTATTACATTCTTCTTCAAGTCGCAGGTTTTTCGACTGTTTCATGTGTCTCGCATATCGGGTGGAAGACTACTGTCGTGGCTAACTCTCTCATGGCCATCAGTAGGTCTGACCGAGTGTCGCCTACTCCCGGGGCCTTATTTCGACTTAGGTGTTTCAGTGCTGTGTCAAATTCTTCTCGCAGTATCATGTCTTCCATCTCGTCTTCACCTACGTCGTCTTCCATTTCTATAATATTGCCTTGCAAGTTCATCTGCCCTGTATCGACCCTCTATACACTCCTTACACTTTTCAGCTTTCCATTCTTTGCTTAGGATTGGTTTTCTATTTTGGCTCTTGATGTTCACGTACCTGTTTTCCTTTTCTCCAAAAGCCTCTTTAATTTTCTTGTAGATAATATCTATTTTTTCCCTAGTGTTATGTCCTCTAGCTACCCCTGCTTAGCCATTTTCCACGTCATGGGAATCTCATGTTTTAGATGTTTGTATTTCCTTTCGCCTGCTTCATTTGCTTACTTTCTGTGTTGTCTCCTTTCTTCATTTAAATTCAGTATCTCCTATGTTATCCAAGGGTTTCTACTAGACCTTGTCGTTTTACCTCTTTGACCCTCTATTGACCTCACTATTTCATCTCTTACAGCTACCAATCTATCTTCTAGTGTACTTCTCTCGTCTGTTCTGGTGAGTCGTTATCCAACGCTCCCTCTGAAACTCGCAACGTCCACTGGTTCTTTCAACACATCCATGTCCTATACCCTTAATATCCCTCTGCAATTTCTTTAGTTTTAATCTACAGTTCGTAACATTAAATTATGGTCAAAGTGCACATATGCCCCTGGATACGTCTTACAATTTAATTTCAGGTTCCGAAATCTCTTTTTTACCATTATATAATCAATCTAAGGCCTTCCAGTGTCTCAAGATCTTTTCCACGTATACAGCCTTCTTTCATGATTCTTAAACCACGTATTAGCAATGATTAAATTATGCTCTGTGAAAAACTCTACTAGGCGGCTTCCTCTTTCATTCCTACCCCCCAGGTTATATTCAACAACAATTTTTCCTTCTCATCCATTTACCACTATTGAATTCTATTCTATAATAGCTATTAATTTTCGTCTCCCTTAACAATGTCATTAATTTCTTTTATCTCATATTACATTTCTTCAGTCTCCTCATCATCTGGAGAGCTAGTTGGCTTGTACTACTGTGGCATGTGTAGGCTGTGATTATGAGTACACTGTTTTGTTCATAGTAGCTTACCCGCATTCCTGTTCTCTTATTCATTATTAAACCTCCTCCTTAGTGGAGGTTCATGTGACCAGAAATCCTGTTCCCACTGCCACTGAACTTCACTAATTCCTGCTATATCTAAATCCAGCCTATCTATTTCCCTTTTCAAATTCTCTAACGTACTTGCCCTATTAAGGGACCTAACATTCCACGCAACGATACGTGAGGACCAGTTTTGTTTTTGATGATGACGACATGCTCTGGGTAAAAATTACGGCTGTTGGTAGCCTTGCTTTCAGCAGCTCGCTGCACCAACACAGCAAGGCCGTTTTGGTTGATGTCACAAGGCCACATCAGTCAATTATCCAAACTGTTGCCCCAGAAACTACAAAAAATGTTGCTGCCCCTCTTCAGGAGACATTCATTTGTCTGGCCTCTCAAGAGATACCCCTCCGAGGTGGTGGCACCTACGGTATGGTTATCTGAATCGCTAAACCACCACACCAACGGCAAGGCCCGTGGTTCATGGGGAGGCAGGGAGGAGTTTAAAATATAGGGAGTAGATTAAAACTGTACCTCGACGATAAAGTAAGGTAACGGACATCAATTTTTGGTAAGCTTGTCAGGTAACCATACGCTGGGAATACTCTGTTATGGCCGGCAGCTAAACGGCCTGAGCACAAGGAAAGTAGTCTTTAAGCAGGAAGTCCGTGTTCCCAGCCGTGTGATTTTGTGCGAATAAACGCCGTTTGTGCTATGCTCTGACTTCCGGCTGCCCGATGTTTGCAGTGTGGTACCGATTTCCGATAAAAGTTGTGAAAGGAAACATGCACTGTAAGCAGCTAATCATCTGACTCTAAGGTATTAGGGTTTCGAATGTCCTGCTTAGAGAATCAAGCTGAACTAACTTCACCAGTGGCTGTGCGGTTTGTTATGTAATGTAGTGGCTTCAGCAAGTTTAATTTATTAGTTACTTCTGATGATCAGCTGCGTTTTCATGGCCGTAACTCGACGTTTTTCAGTAACATTTCAATTAAAAGACAAATTAAAGTAATTATGTCAGTAATTTATTTTCTTCCACGGCGAGTTATGTGAGTTCGCATCCTCATCTTCAGATGGAGCAGTGGCTTACAAGGGTATTTCATTTTCTGGTTATCATCAGTGGTTTTCATTACGCAGCATTTCGAAGATTTCGTTATAGTCACACATTTACATCGCCAAATATCAATCATGAGTGCAGGTCGTTGTATTTACACTTATTCACACCAAGATGAGCATGTAAGCACTCTAAATGTGACTGGCACACATAACTGTTTTAATTTGTCTTTTCTATCGAAAGTAGTTGCAGTTTAAAAATCGAAGTTGAACACGGACGATGTAAGGTTGTATATTTGATTGATGCATAAGTCTGTAGCGTTTTTCTGTAAGTTTAATAAACACAAACATAGACCTAACAGGGACTTTAACCATAAAAATATATTCTCCTTCACTATTTACAACAATCTGCCACAGCTGGGGTAACTTTTCGATTCCTTCGATTCCTCAACTGTAGAGATCCCGTAGTTTTGATGAGAAGAACTCGTCCACCCACGATCGGAGAGAGTTTTCATCCGGAAAGGAAGGTCGTTGGAGGTTGTTCGAAAAAGAGCGGAAAAGCTGAAACTCTGAGGCTATAAGATGAGGTAAATAAGGTTAATGAAGAATGACCTCCCAATACAACTCCTCTATAGCGTATTTTGTCAGTCTAGCAGAAAGCGGGAGGGCGTTGTCTTGGAGTAACATCACGTTACGCAATCTTCCTAGAAATTGTTCTAGGATTGGGTTTCCAAGACGTCTCAGTTGCTGACAATAAATGTTAGCAGTGATGGTTACACCTCGGTAAAGCAATTCATAGTACACCAAACAGTCACTGTATCCCCAGGTACGTAAAGTTATCTTATGTAGATGCGTCCAAGTTTCTGTATGGAGAGTTGTTGCTTTGTTTGGGCTCCACCATTCTTTTCTTTCCCTTATGTTAGCATAGAGACACATAAAGACACCATTTCTCGTCACCAGTAACTATACGGGATAGGAACGTTCTGTGTTGTTCACGAGCACATGATGACGTGCAATGAGTGAAGCACATATGGCCACTCGATTTTCGTGGTTTTGGCTTAGAGCATGCTGTATCCATAACCAAATTTTTGAACCCTCCACAGTGCATGCAAGTGCCGCACGATGGTAGAATGATCATAGGTCGACACGTTTGTCAGTTCTCGACTGCAGTGATGTGGATTAAAGCGTTTAAACGATCTTCATCAAACACTGTAGGTCTCCCTGATCGTGGGAGAGTCACTAATGTCGAAGCTATCCTCCTTAAAATGCGAAAACCATTTTCTTGCCGTGATCTATCCTGTAGCAGTAACTCCATTCAAGGTGCAAATGTTCCTGGCAGCATTCGCTACCCTCAACCCTTTGTTGAAGTCAAACAGAACAACACGTCGGAAATGTTCCGGTTTCGTCTCGTGGCACGACACTTTCTAGGTTGAAAAACTCCACTCACCATCTCCAAATGACAGAATGACATTATGTAAATCTAATCAGCAACAGTGAACTACTAATAAGAAATGACAATCGATAAATAAACCAGGAGCAACCGGAATACTGGGATGAAAAACAATAACGCTGCTAACTTACACACCAACCTATTATGTGTACTTATGAAAAACAGTGCTTCTTGCAACTATAGCTTTCCCCTTTCTGTGTGTGCTGCAGCCAGGAGAAAACGTAATGCATAATAATTTTCTTTTGTTACATTATTTTACTGTCATCAACCTCTGTTAACAGATAATAAACAACTTGTAATCCATAAGTTTGTAAGAGTATTTTAGTGTCGTTGCTCGCCTCACTATCTATATTCCCATCTCTCGTCGGAGTCTGATTTTTTGATACCTATACGTGAGTTTTAGTTGTGGGTGGCAGGAGTATTTCTGAAAGCGTGGATTGCAGAAACGCAAACTTTTGCGTTGTTGAAATCTATTAAAGCTTTCACCACAGCAGTTGTATGATCTATATCAATGCTCATCAAGAAGTATTTGTAGCTTATTGTGAAAAGTGTACGTTCCGCATTCGTGTGTCGCATAGTGCAGGTAACAATCCGCCACGTCGTGACGGATACGGAATCAACAAATGTGGACTTTTCTTCAATTCAATAAACATTCTAATTCAGAAAGCTGCGTGTAACTTGAATGTAGCGTGATCAACAGCCAGTCTCGTGGCGAAGCATTTGCTCGTACACTCATTAAAGTGACTGATAGCATAGCGATGCTGAGCTAATGGTAATTACAAGAAACTGTGCCAACCATCAAATAGGAGTAATTATACGAATAGAGGATTTTAAGTGATTGAGATGCTAGTAAACGAACAATGCCACTGAAAGGCTGGACCATAAGTTTCATTGTACTGCCAATGGATCACTGTGACTGAAGTACTAATTTCAATCCAAGAACATTCCGTGATCGTAACAGTGCGTGAACAGTGCAGCCAACTTTAATGTGTTTTATTAGTCAAATATATGTCGATCTTAACGCCATATTTCCGGCCCTCATTTTGTGAAAGCTCCGCCACCCTACAGCTATTTAAATAAACAATTACAATACTGAAGTATTGGTTACGGTGGCAAGATCGAGAAGACAAGCACCGAAGGATGAAATAGGTACGTCGCACTAATCACACGCTTATTAAGTATTCTGATCTACGTTGCTCTCTTGTGTGTAGTGTAACATTAGGAATGTGTGAGACTCTGAGAACTGTGGATGCAGGTTTCAGAGAGCGTTAATCCTCCGGACGCCTCACATGTTTCTCCGTGCTCAGATAGTGTTAGTTCCACTTTTGATTTCCTATGGCCTTTTGACCCAACGAGATGACTGCATGATGAAGCACTAAGGCGGTAGATATCCATGTACATATATCTACTTTTATGTTTTCTGTATCTGCCATAAATTGACTGACACGAATGCCGGGATGATTTATATGAAAAGAAAACTTCTTTTTTCTTCCCCGTGTTTTCCCCATCCAAGGTTTCCTCCATCTCTGATGAAATCGTCGTCAGTAGGAAGTTTAACGTTACTTTTTCTTCCTCTTCTTTTGTAATTGTTGTGTGGCATCTCTATAGGTTCTAGGGTGCTGGAGCACTTAAACGCGCCTATCGTAGTTTTGTAACTTCGCAACTTCACCAGCTTAGATGAAATAATTACTGTACACAATTGTGCTCTCAGATGTTTTGTGGGTCTATATGTATTGAGTCCAGAACTTACGTCATTCCCCGTCGACGATCCTTTGTAATTTAAGCCATATTACCAACATAAAAATACTTTTAAACAGTAATTGATCACAAGTATCAGCGCATGTACTGGTGGACGTTAATATGTGGTCTGACCACATTTGACATTCATAACGGATTGAAATCTCCTGGGGACATTTTAAATGAGATATATGTGGAGGAATGGCAGCAATTTCTTCCTTAAGAGTCGAGACTAGAACAGGTAGTGGTTTGGATCCAGGATTCTCAAGCGCAGTCTACGTTCTGACTCATCCCAAAGGTGGTTCCATTGAGTTCTGGAAGGGGACTCTGGACGGGTTGCGGTCAGTCCATTCCAGGAATGTCCAAAAGCCATTGTCGCACTTAAACTTATATAGGATACTTAGCATTGTCGTGCTGATACAAAATTATCGTCTCCAAACTATTCATCAACTGCAGAAAGTACAAAACGCTGAAACAGTGTCTGTACCCATATGTATGTAGCCTCTTGTTAAGCGCAATAAGGGGAGCAATCCTAGAGAAACATGCCCCTACCAAAACACCACCTACTCTGCATTTCAGTTTTTGCACCACACATGAAAGTAGGTAACGTTTCCAGGCTTTCTACAAACCTTACCGCAAGCAAGAACGTTATTCATCACTGAAAATCACTCATTTCCAGTCATCCATTACGCAGTGGCCCCGCTCCTGACACAACCTCAAGCCTCAGCATTGACAAAAGATATATGTAGCTTATGAGGAGCCGATCGACCACTGTACCCCATTATTTTTAATACACTACATAGAGTGATAGTGTTAGGTGGACAGCTTGTAGCACTTTGGAATTCATGAATCCTTCCATTGATTACATGCGATTTTTTACAACCATCCTCCGCAATGGCAAACGTTTCCTGTACGTCAGTATATAAGTTCTGCCTTGTATTGATATATCTGTAGTTGTTCCTTCACTTTTCCACTTCAGAATCACCGACAAGTAGCTTGAACAGCTTTCGAAGAAATGAAATATACCTGATGGATTTGTTACTTAGATGACATAAAATGACTTTTCTACGTTCCAAATCACTGATCTTCTCTTAGCAATGCATTCTGCTGTGACTGCTACTGCACTGACAACGCAATACTCCGCGTCTCTATTTTCACTGGCGGTTCCGCGTCTCGTTACATCTACTGCTCATTTCCGAATTACATAGCAGTGGTCGAATACTTTTGATCATAAAATCTACACTACTGGCCATTAAACTTGCTACACCAAGAAGAATTGCAGGTGATAAACGAGTATTCATTGGACAAATATATTATACTAGAACTGACATATGATTACATTTTCACGCAGTTTGGGTGCATAGATCCTGAGAAATCAGTACTTAGAACAAGCACCTCAGGCAGTATAACGGCCCTGATACGCCTGGGCATTCAGCCAAACAAAGATTGGATGGCGTGTACAGGTACAGCTGCCCATCCAGCTTCAACACGATACGACAGTTCATCAAGAGTAGAGACTGGCGTATTGTGAGGAGCCAGTTGCTCGGCCACCATTGACCAGACGTTTTCAGTTGGTGAAAGATCTTAAAAATGTGCTGGCCACGGCAGCAGTCGAACGTTTTCTGTATCCAGAAAGGCCCGTACATGACCTGAAACATGCGGTCGTGCATTATCCTGCTGAAATGTAGGGTTTCTCAGGGATAGAATGAAGGGTAGAGCCACGCGTCGTAACACATCTGAAATATAACGTCCACTGATCAAAGTGCCGTCAATGCGAGCAAGAGGTGACCGAGACGTGTAACCAATGGCACCCCATACCATCACGCCGGGTGATACTCCAGTATGGCTGCTGCAAACGTCATCAAACTGTTCGTGCAGATGTTTGTTGTCTTGCAAACGTCTCCATCTGTTGACCCAGGGATCGAGACGTGGCTGCATGATCCGTTACAGCCATGCGGATAAGATGTCTGTCATCTCGACTGCTAGTGATACGAGGCCGTTGGGGACCAGCACGGCGTTCCGTATTACCCTCCTCGACCCACCGATTCCTTATTCTGATAACAGTCATTGGATCTCAACCAACGCGAGCAGCAACGTCGCGATACGATAAACCGCAATCGCGATATGCTACAATCCGACAAATATCAAATTTGGAAACGTGATGGTACGCATTTCTCCTCCTTACACGAGGCATTACAACGACGTTTCACCAAGCAACGATAGTCAATTGCTGTTTGCGTATGAGAAATAAGTTGGAAACCTTTCCCCATGTCCGCACGTTGTAGGTGTCGCCACCGGCGCAAACTTTGTGTGAATGCTCTGAAAAGCTAATCACTTGCATATCACAGCTGTCTGTAGCACGTCATCTTCGTGGTGTAGCAAATTTTAATGGTCAATCGTGTACATTCTGGAAGATGATGTCCCACAAAATCGGATTGATATCACTGATTTTAGCTACGTCTTGATACTAGTTTGTAGTTGAGTTTACAGCCAACTCTAATAAAGACTAATCGTAGTGCCTGATTGTTTTTCTGCAACTGTATTATAATATAGGATATAAGTATGGATCGCACCCTGTCACACTATTTAAAGCCGGCAAGAGTGACCGAGCGGTTCGAGGCGCTACAATCTGGAGCTGCGCGACCGCTACGGTCGCAGGTTCAAGTCCTGCCTCGGGCATGGATGTGTGTGATGTCCTTAGGTTAGTTAGGTTTAAGCAGTTATAAGTTCTAGGGGACTGATGACCTCAGATGATAAGTCCCATAGCGCTCAGAACCATTTTGAACACTGTTCAAAAGCTTTTCATCTTAGCGTATAAATTTATTTGCGACTCTTTTCGAGATTATGAAACAGGTTATCGTTAGTTGATGAGCTGGCAGTGTCTTCGTTGGAACCAGATGGCACCCTCCCTACAAAGAAACTGAGGAAAAAAGTATGGTTCATTTCTTCCCAAAACGGATGTGTAACTGTTTATTATGGCCGTTACGGTGGTGACTTAATTAATGTGAACTATTCTTTAGTTAATAGCCTTAGTAACAACAAAAATATTTAAACCATGTTCAGTAATGATGTGCACTAGTGGCTCGAATTGCGTCGCAAATAAATTAATCATGTAAAGTCAGTTACCTTTAAAAACTGTGACTGGTTGCGGGCATAAGTATGAAGATTATAGGTGCCTACGTGCAAATATAGTATTCAGTAGAATTGTAGAATTTTTTATCCAAGATTGAATCATGTGAATCGTCCTGGCTTAGACTCATAGAACAGACATGAAGAATCCATATTTAAACATTCCATACATAATTATGAACCGCACGCTACACTCAGAAATCTGTCGTTAGTTTAAGACTCAGGTAGCTACTTGCAAGTGAACGTTGTGTTCGACACTAGTAACCAATAAATTTCATTATGAAAGACCAGTGAGGTCAATAATTCTCGAAACATCAGGTAGTAAATCCATAAACACGTAGAATGGTCGCTGTACAATTATAAAGGAGACCCCTCACCTGATATTGGAACGCTGTTGTTGGTAACACACGCAAAAGAGCGCATTATCGAACAGCGTTTAATATACGGAGTACGGAAGCTAATGGGGCGCTTTGCGAAAGAAAGCTGCTCTTTCAACGGGGACCGTACCTTTCACCCTTTTTGCCGAGATCCGGGTCCAAAGACCTTTCAAAGATTAAAGCTACCCCTTCCTCTGGCTCACGTTGTGAATGACGACCCACGTGACTCGAATGACGCGTCACACGTCCAAGCTCTCTCTTTCTTCCGCAGCATCGATTTAGTAATATTCATCCATCAAAAACGCATTACCTTTCCAACAGCCGTGAAGCAGACTGTTCCACAGTGTTTAGCAATATTTTCCTCGTATCCTATGGATATTACGCCACTACATCATGTCTCGTCTCGTATTATATGGATATTACGCCGCTACCTAATGTAGATGTCATGGCCACGAAGACCAACTTGTTACTTTACTATGTTCTCTTCTAAATGATTCATGTCGAATATATATCTTTTTTCTTCATTATAAACAATCCATTGAATATTTTCTGAGAGTCACAAGTAAATATTTTCAAACCAATCGTCTTAATATCGAGGACCTCCTCGGACAATCGCATTATCCCTTGGTCTATGAAAATGGTAGTGTGGGCAATTCCGCGTATGGGCGTAACGTATAGTTATGCGGCGTGGCCTATGTGGCCCCGAAAACATCGCAGAACTCAATTATAGTTCCACAACACTGTGGCGTCACGATCGTAAACAAAGCGATGCTTCTTGGTGTCCTCTAACACCACTATACAGCGTACTCAGATTAAAGAACGCAGTGGTATAGCAACAGGATATACTTGTGGCAATCATTGCGACAACTGTATCAAAGTGCCTAAAGAGGATTCCATAAAAAGATTTGAAACTGATGGCAAGTAAATTAAACA